>NC_054712.1:49606208-49619165 GCF_016097555.1 Gigantopelta aegis | reverse complement strand
GTAGTAGTAGTAGCAACAGTAGCAGAGGCAGTAGTAGTAGTAGTAGCAATAGTAGCAGAGGCAGTAGTAGTAGTAGTAGCAATAATAGCAGAGGCAGTAGTAGTAGTAGTAGTAGCAATAGTAGCAGGGGCAGTAGTAGTAGTAGTAGTAGCAATAGTAGCAGGGGCAGTAGTAGTAGTAGTAGCAATAGTAGCAGAGGCAGTAGTAGTAGTAGTAGTAGTAGCAATAATAGCAGAGGCAGTAGTAGTAGTAGTAGTAGCAATAGTAGCAGGGGCAGTAGTAGTAGTAGTAGTAGTAGTAGTAGTAGTAGTAGTAGTAGCAATAGTAGCAGGGGCAGTAGTAGTAGTAGTAGTAGTAGTAGCAATAGTAGCAGAGGCAGTAGTAGTAGTAGTAGCAATAATAGCAGAGGCAGTAGTAGTAGTAGTAGTAGCAGCAATAGTAGCAGGGGCAGTAGTAGTAGTAGTAGTAGTAGTAGTAGTAGCAATAGTAGCAGGGGCAGTAGTAGTAGTAGTAGCAATAATAGCAGAGGCAGTAGTAGTAGTAGCAACAGTAGCAGGGGAAGTAGTAGTAGTAGTAGTAGTAGCAATAGTAGCAGAGGCAGTAGTAGTAGTAGTAGCAACAGTAGCAGAGGCAGTAGTAGTAGTAGTAGCAATAGTAGCAGAGGCAGTAGTAGTAGTAGTAGTAGCAATAGTAGCAGGGGCAGTAGTAGTAGTAGTAGTAGTAGTAGTAGTAGTAGTAGCAATAGTAGCAGGGGCAGTAGTAGTAGTAGTAGTAGTAGTAGTAGTAGTAGCAATAGTAGTAGAGGTAGTAGTAGTAGTAGTAGTAGTAGTAGTAGTAGCAATAGTAGCAGAGGCAGTAGTAGTAGTAGTAGCAACAGTAGCAGAGGCAGTAGTAGTAGTAGTAGCAACAGTAGCAGAGGCAGTAGTAGTAGTAGTAGTAGCAATAGTAGCAGAGGCAGTAGTAGTAGTAGCAGCAACAGTAGCAGAGGCAGTAGTAGTAGTAGTAGCAACAGTAGCAGAGGCAGTAGTAGTAGTAGTAGTAGTAGCAATAGTAGTAGGGGCAGTAGTAGTAGTAGTAGTAGTAGCAACAGTAGCAGAGGCAGTAGTAGTAGTAGTAGCAACAGTAGCAGAGGCAGTAGTAGTAGTAGCAGCAACAGTAGCAGAGGCAGTAGTAGTAGTAGCAGCAACAGTAGCAGAGGCAGTAGTAGTAGCAGTAGTAGTAGTAGTAGAAGTAGTAGCAATAGAAGCAGCAGTAGGACGACGTATTCTGACAATTCACTAGGCTGTATTTCTTAAATAGGCGATCAGTGGTGAACATCATAAAACATTGTTTAGTCCATGAGCCAGGACTCAATATTTTGGCCATCAGTAATCTGTGAGTGGACGAAAGCTCATAGTGATTTTTGTCAAGGCATATATTCCTGTATTTCATATTATCTGTGAACTGTGAATAAAATACAAAGTTTAAGCAATACCCAGAACAGTAAAGTAGTTTACGTTGTTTCTGTATACATGAATGTGTAGCCGATGTAGGCTATATCGAAAATAAAGGCTTTTTTAAAAAAAAAAAAAAAAATAGCTGGGGTAATAAATAGAATAACAAACTCGGTACCAGTCTATGTTAATCTGTATGTGTCGAGCTACTGCCGGGACAAATCCCGATTAACTAGACGAGGTTGTAAATAATGTATATATATATATATATATATATAAATTTAACTTTGATGAATGGTTTTACAAAGAGCGCTCATCTTGTCAGGAGCAGTAATATTAAATAATTCCAGACTTCAGTAGTTCTTCATCGTTTTATTGCTACAGCTCTGTTTCGTATGGTCAAATAATGACCACACTCTTCAGGCAATATTAACGAATACTGTTAAAAACGTTTGCGACTGATGACGTCACAACATTAGTTGATGTATGACGTAATTCTCGACAACTATATCGCGTCACCAAGAAAGTTTTGAGAATTCAGGTCTTATACTGGCGCTTGGTACAGTTAGGTGGCATCGGTGTTACTGATGTTTTTGAGAACGAATTTATTTCGGTGGTGGCATGGACTTGCTAATTCATTGCGTTTGTTCAGGCTGCACAGGTGTTTCTGACATATTATGATAAACTTTTCGTAAAGGCATAGGTCACATTTCTTATTTATGTTACTGTAGGGTTGGCATTTTTTTGAAACACAGAATCATACGTAGGGCTAGCAACCAATTTCAAAGAACGATACAGAAACCACACGGCATCCTTCCAACATGAAAACAAAAGAAATGAAACAGAGCTGTCAAAACACATATGGAACCTGAAGGACAATAACAAATCCTTCCGCATAAAGTGGAAGATTTCTTTCGCCAACGACAGACTCGGAGTCCAATCATCATGTCATGATTAGCGAAGAGGATTTGGGTTTTTTTTTTTTTTGTGGTTTTTTTTGTAATCAATGCGTATAGATCCATATATCTACTCTTCAAGAGAGTTAAATAGATATATTTCACATAGTCCTTGCTAGTGATGTCCTAATCACCGATTATAATCGATAATTGATCTGTTATTAAAGTCAATAATTGATTATGTGGGATAATGTTAACTAATTGCTCGTTCAGTTTAAATTAATTTAAATATGTTTGTGTTGGTGTTTGTTTTCGCGTGTGCATAAAACAATATATTAAAAACAGTTATTAAAGGTGTAATAAAACCGTGTCTGCACAGCGTGTAAATAGTAATCAAACCGTGTCTGCACAGCGTGTAAATAGAAATCAAACCGTGTCTGCACGCCGTGTAAATAGAAATCAAACCGTGTCTGCACGCCGTGTAAATAGTAATCAAACCGTGTCTGCACACCGTGTAAATAGTAATCAAACCGTGTCTGCACAGCGTGTAAATAGTAATCAAACCGTGTCTGCACGCCGTGTAAATAGTAATCAAACCGTGTCTGCACACCGTGTAAATAGTAATCAAACCGTGTCTGCACAGCGTGTAAATAGAAATCAAACCGTGTCTGCACGCCGTGTAAATAGTAATCAAACCGTGTCTGCACGCCGTGTAAATAGTAATCAAACCGTGTCTGCACAGCGTGTAAATAGTAATCAAACCGTGTCTGCACGCCGTGTAAATAGTAATCAAACCGTGTCTGCACGCCGTGTAAATAGTAATCAAACCGTGTCTGCACAGCGTGTAAATAGTAATCAAACCGTGTCTGCACGCCGTGTAAATAGTAATTAAACCGTGTCTGCACAGCGTGTAAATAGTAATTAAACCGTGTCTGCACAGCGTGTAAATAGAAATTAAACCGTGTCTGCACACCGTGTAAATAGTAATTAAACCGTGTCTGCACAGCGTGTAAATAGTAATTAAACCGTGTCTGCACACCGTGTAAATAGTAATTAAACCGTGTCTGCACACCGTGTAAATAGAAATTAAACCGTGTCTGCACAGCGTGTAAATAGTAATTAAACCGTGTCTGCACGCCGTGTAAATAGTAATCAAACCGTGTCTGCACGCCGTGTAAATAGAAATCAAACCGTGTCTGCACGCCGTGTAAATAGAAATCAAACCGTGTCTGCACGCCGTGGAAATAGTAATCAAACCGTGTCTGCACGCCGTGTAAATAGTAATCAAACCGTGTCTGCACAGCGTGTAAATAGTAATCAAACCGTGTCTGCACGCCGTGTAAATAGTAATCAAACCGTGTCTGCACGCCGTGTAAATAGTAATCAAACCGTGTCTGCACACCGTGTAAATAGTAATCAAACCGTGTCTGCACGCCGTGTAAATAGTGTCACATTCAATCTAGAAGTCTGTCGCATCAAATCTTATAAACTCGACGAATTCACATCTGTTAAAGGGACAGTCCTGAGTTTGTTGCAATTTTTAAGATGCTATCGACTAACAGAGACTTTTTAACGACTGTAATGCCATATCAAATATATTTTTCTGCATAAAATATCAGTGGCTGTATACTAAACGTGTTTCTGATCGTTCCAGTATTTGTACTAGGTTAAATTTTATTTTATTTCCTAAAATAACGTTTTTTCGTACGTACGAAATTGTTTAAAAACAAAATCCATTTGGGCTTCTTACAAATATTAAGACTACTAGAAACACATCGAATATTCAGACACCGATATTCTAAACAAGAAAATGTATTTAATGCATATGTCTAAACAATATTATTAGTTGGAAACATTTTACAATGCAGGAAACTCGGGACAGTCCCTTTAAGTTGAAAGGTATTGATAGAAAGCTGGTTATGGGTTGAAATATGTTGTCAAACACTGATTTAGTATAACACGACTGAGGCCATGGGATAGAAAATAAGTTTAAAAAAAGAAAGAAATGTTTTATTTAACGACGCACTCAACACATTTTATTTACGGTTATAGGGCGTCAGACATATCGTTAAGGACCACACAGATATCGAGAGAGGAAACCCGCTGTCGCCACTTCATGGGCTACTCTTTTCGATTAGCAGCAAGGGATCTTTTATATGCACCATCCCACAGACAGGGTAGTACATACCACGGCCTTTGATATACCAGTCGTGGTGCACTTACTGGAACGAGAAATATCCTAATTGGCCCACCGACGGGGATCGATCCTTGACCGACCGCGCATCAAGCGAACGCTTTACCACTGGGCTACGTGTCGCCCCAAAAATAAGTTAGAGTATATTTTGTTTAACGACACCACTAGGGCACATTGATTAATTAGTCATCGGCTATTGGATCTCAAACTACCTATAGAAACCGGTACATGGTTTAATATTGAGAGAGAAAATAGAATATATAACTTACTGATGTTATTAATGAATCCCATTGTATTTTTAAGTGTACGTATTTGGCTACCGAGAGAAATGAGAATATACATAATTATTATAGAAATAGAGCAAGTGCAATTACTTTTTACCGTTTATTCTCTACAACTAAAAGTCACTTTTGTGTAAACTATGTAGATATTTGTCATTGAGAGGGTCAGTCTTCCGGGTTAACAATAATTAAATGCGTTTGGGTCAAACGTAATAACACCTTTTTTGTTTTATCGGTTGGTCAAGACTGGCGATTAACACTGATAAAAAAAAAATATATATATCACACAAAGTAAAACATTTTCTGGTCATATGCTGTTTAAAACCAAGGGATAGTTCAAGATTGTTTTGTTTAGCGACACTTCTAGAGTACATTGATTAATTAATAATTTGGTATTGTTAGTCAAACGTTTGTTAATTCTTACTGGGGTTTTTTTTTTTTTTTTAAATTAAATCATATTTGATATAGGCGGTGCAGTGGAAGGATGAACTAGTCTTGTGTCGTGTTCGTATAGGTCATACATACTTGAGATATTCATTTATGCTAAAGAAGGATCATTCACCTCAGTCTGAACACTGTCAGCGTACAATAACAGTTCACCACATTTTTGTGGAGTATAATCATCCTAGATCGACGAGAAAATATATATTCGGTAGACGAAATGTGATAGAGTCGTTTTGATTCCACCCTGAACTTGTCTTGAAATTTTGCGAGATGTTGATTTTATTCGAATATAATTACATGTGATACTTTTTTTTGTTTGCATAACACTTTACATTGTGTTTTAACATCAGTTTAGAATGTTTATTTTGATGTTGTTTATCAAGTTATTTATATATTTATCATTGTTTGATACCCAATAAACATGCATTCATTCATTCATTCATTCATTCATCACACACACACACACACACATCTCTCTCTCTCTCTCTCTCTCTCTCTCTCTCTCTCTCTCTCTCTCTCTCTCTCTCTCTCTCTCTCTCTCTCTCTCTCTCTCCACTTCAACATTTTAAGATTTCGTTTATAAGCCCTGCTAACAATCATATACATGGGTATGGGACTCTATCTTCGAGACGGGCGGGAATTAGCCCAGTGGTAAAGCACTCGCCTTGGATCGACACCCGTCGGTGGACCCATTTGGTTATTTTTCGTTTCAGCCAGTGCATCACGACTGGTATATCAAAGACCGTGGTATGTGTTATCTTGTCTGTGGAATGGTGCATATAAAACACCCCTTTCTACTGGTGGAAAAATGTAGCGGATTTCCTCTCTAAGACTATATGTCAAAATTACCAAATATTTTACATCCAATTGCCAATGATTAATAACTCTATGTGCTCTAGTGGTGTCGTTAAACAAAAAAATTTAACTGTAGAAAGTAGGCTGCGGTCATGCGAATAAAGACATGATGAATTAACTTTAAAAGAATATCGTGAAATGGTGCGCGCGCGGGTGTGTGTGTGTGTGTGTGTGTGTGTGTGTGTGTGTTCTGGAAGACATAAACCGTTTACCCCCTCAAAAAAACCCAAGACAAATCAACCAACAAAATAAACACCTCCCAAACTCCAACCTCCCAAAAAGTGTAACGTTTTTATTTCGCTCCTACAATCACAATTTCCGCCCGGCTGTCCGGCCTTCTGATCAGGTTCGCCCCTGTGCTTACAGAGTTCATTCTAGTCTAGGGTTCCAGTTGATCGAAACGTGTGAAATTGTCATAAGTTGAATACAACGTTTACTTTAGCTGGTTTTCACAACATCGAATCGTAGATATACATCAAGTTTGTAGGTCTAAGTGTTGCCAGTCTTGATCAACTTGTTTTTGTAATAATATGGCACGTTAACCTCCCCCCTCCCCCCCCCCGGAACCTTCTCCAAACCCCCCCCCCCCAAAAAAAAAGAACAACAACAATAACAACAAAAACAAAAACAGAACAACAAACCACGTGCTATACACGTATGCGAGTGTTTGCATATAATACTTGTTTTGTGTCGGTGTGCGTGTATGTGTGTGGGTCAGTGTTTGTGTGTTCGTGCGTGTTTGTGTGTTCGTGCGTGTTTGTGTGTTCGTACGTGTGTATGTACGTGCGTGTGTGTGTATAATATGCGTTTATATATGCATGGGGTATCGTTTTGTCTGTACATAGGTGAATATTGTCATGTGATATATTTCCAGATCGGATTAGATGCTTCGAATGATATCAATTTAACTACATCAAACGAATTTGATTAATAAATAAAATTAACGCCAACATGACAATAACGACTGTTATCTTGACATTTAACTGTCATCTTGTCATTGGATGGCATTTAATAAGTTTGACCTCCATAGTTTGGTGAGAATTGTCATGAGTTTTACATAAAACTCATTTAAAAGAACTATATTTATATTGCCACACATTATAGTTATCTGCCCTTTTGGAAATATATTCGCAGAACTAGCTATGATCACGTGATTATGTTTTGTTATTTTTAAGGTTTTTATCTCCAGCGATGAAGAGTCTCATTCTAATCACTCTCGTGTGCCTCGTCTCGGCCATGGCGTTCAACTATGGAAATGCAAATGGAAATAGAAACGGAAATGGAAATATATTAATAGATGTAAGAAATTTATTTACCTTTTCTAGATATCACTTCTAAAAATACGTCTGCACTGGCATTATTTAAAAATAATATTGAGGCGTGTAGGTCACGTACGCACATATCATACGCGCCCACACACACACACGCACAAAGACATACATACATACATACACACACACATATGGAATATTCGGGAGAAATGCTATCCAGTGTTCACCATAAATGGCCAGACATTCAGCCGCACATCATCGCCACTATGTGCAGCCTTCAAAAGTCCAGAAACACCATTAGTGAACTGTTTAATGCAATTTTGTCATGCCACGCCTCCGTGAAAATGACAAATGGCGAGTCATAGGGATGCGTGAATCTGGGACCTCGCAGCATGACGTCGCACGTCAATTCAACGTCCACAGAAACACCATATGGCACTTATGGCAACGCTATCAACAAAACAACCAGGTCAAGGATCGTCCCCCGTAATGGCCGACCACCCGTGACAACCCCTCGCCAAGACACATAGATCCAAACTACGCATCTGCGAAAGGGGTTCCAGCCAGCAAACCTCACTGCCCGTACCATTCCTTTCTCCAGCGTTTAGTGGCCTCAATGAGACGACGGTGCCAGGCCTGTATCAGTGCTCAAGGTGGACACACTCGCTACTGACTGTGTGAACCTCGCTCTGGACCTCCTCTAGTGATGTGGCTCATTTGCATATGGCAGGTGCGCCCTTTTCATGGGCTATTGCTCGTTTCCATACCTTCGGACATTTCTCTTTCCATGTTATAACGTTTCATACACGGCAGTAAAAACTTATCATCAATTATCTTTGTCCTCTGTACGTCACAATAACGTTTACCTTTTATTTTTATATACATATACATATACATATATATATATATATATATATATATATATATATATATGATTCGTCACGAGTATTTTTTAATATGTCTATGTTAATCGGTATTTATCGAGGCTCTGCCAAGACAAATACCGATTAACTAGACGAGGTTGATATTTTACATCTTAAAAAACACGAGTAGCGAATTCTATTTACCCTATAATACTTCTAAAATAACATTTTAATTTTTAAAAATTAGTAAATCACAGTACTAAAGTCGCCGCCATCGATAATATGACGTCATCACGATTAGCACAGATTAGTTTGACGTCACGCATTTTAAACAAATCGTTGAAAACGTTACGATCAGGTACATGGGACTTGTTGGCTTGTAAGCAAATGACCCATCCACAGCAACACATTACCTAGAAACCTTGCAAATTTGCATTCCATTATTAACCGGGTTAATAAAGTAAATTATCACATGGGTTTATGACATGGATATCATGGGTAAGTTATAGGATAAAAATATATATGTATACTCTTTAAAAAGAAAGAACTTAACATTGATTTTCAAAGTTTAATAATAATAAAAAAACCTGGTAGATATGATACAAGCAACCATAGATCAATACGCTATGGGAAGGGGATTACTCTGTACATGTCCGAAACAGTATATTTGGGAATCCAGTATCGATTATGACTACCACGAGCCCTGGTGACAGCTTGATAACGGCGACGCATGGAAGCTATCAAACGTTGCACAACACGTTGTGGAATATTCTGCAACTCATGCTGCAATGCCATAACAAGTTGCGAAAGTGTACTGGGTGGTGGATTCCTTCGGCGCACACGCTGATCCAGTGCATCCCATAGAGGTTCTATTGGGTATAAATCCGGCAAACGGGCAGGCGAAGGTAATGTCTGGACATTGTGGCGCTGCAGAAACTCCTGACTGACACGTGTAACATGTGGTCTGGCATTGTCATGCTGAAACATTCCACCGTTGACGTGCATGTGCGGAATGATGTGTTCTTGCAAGTATCTCGTCTCTATATCTGATGCCCGTCAGTGCACCTGCCACATGCACAAGAGCCGTCCTACCACCATGATGGATTCCTGCCCACACCATGACACTGCCACCACCAAAACGGTCGACTTGTTGCACGCAGTTCAGAGCATAACGTTCCTCTCGATATCTATAGACACGTGTGCGTCCATCAGCACGTGCCAGGAGAAAACAAACTCATTTGAGAACAAAATAGTCCTCCACTTGGCACGTGTCCATCTCACCCTCTGCTGGCACCACTGCAGACGCTCCGCTAAGTGACGTGGGGTCAAAACGTTACGTTCGACTGGTCTTCTAAGGAAAATTCCTGCTTCCCTCAGACGAACTGTCTGGTCAGAAATTCTGCGTAGTCCAGGGATTTGTGTGGCTGTGATTGTTGCTGCTGTGGTTCGATTTCGAAGATGACGCACCCGGATGTATCTATCTTGAGCGGCGGTGGTTACTCTAGGATGGCCTGACTTTGGCCTGTCATTAACACTTTGAGTGGTGTTGTACCGTGCCTATAAAGCAGAGATGGTCTGTCTGGAGACGCCAAAGTGCCTTGCCACACTCTGTTGAGTTGCCCCTGCTTGCATCTCTCAATGGCATTATTGCGTTGAGCTGACGCCAATTTTGGCATTTTACGTTACCTACAGTGTCGTCATGCAGTCAGTTTGAATCACTGCTGATGTGGCCTTTTATGCCCCACCAACGGATGGTTCG
Source organism: Gigantopelta aegis (assembly GCF_016097555.1). NCBI lineage: Eukaryota > Metazoa > Mollusca > Gastropoda > Neomphalida > Peltospiridae > Gigantopelta > Gigantopelta aegis. The sequence continues at coordinate 49,609,169 of NC_054712.1, read as the reverse complement.
GCATGCAAAGTTACAGAACTTCATGATGCACGTGCTTCTCTGAAGATTGCGCTTTTTCGTTTTAGTACAAATGTTGACTATGGCGACCTTTATGCGAATCGAACGTGTTTTATAGTGTTTTTACATCACTATTCGCTCACTTACTTGATTTTCTTTACGATGCCTTAGATTCTGTAAAAATAATCCGATAGCATTATTTTTACCAATGTCAAGTTTCTTTTTTGAAGAGTATATTATATATATATATATATATATATATATATATATATATATATATATATATATATATATAATCATTAATCGTACATGTTTTCATGTAATCGCAATCGTAATCGATTATATTATTTGAGAATGTCATGTAATCGCAATCGTAATCGATTACATTGCTAATGTAATCGTAAACAGCGATTACTTTCATGATTACTCATAATTATTTACATAACTTAGATGTGTTTAGCATCGACTCCAGTAACAGTGCCTATAGTTAGAAGCAGTACTAGTCAGTCAGTAGAACTGGTCTCCCATTGTCTGCTACTCTCATAGTAGACCTATTATTTGTCTTGAAAAACAGAGGATCATAACGTCTGGATTACGAAATGAGTGTTAACCAGGGGATGAAGACACACATTCACATAATGATAACTATCATAATAATAACTTTCCGGAATTTTCGTCACGTACTCGGAATTCCGGAATTGATGCCAAATATCCGGATTTTTTTTTCAAATTCACAATTGTTTTTTTTTAAGCAACTAATTATTATTACATTCTACATTCTTATAATTAAATATCTTTATCACTCATTTCAACCTGAGCTCCGTTTTGTCTACCAAGGCCGCGGGCGTGTGTCTATTGTCAACAGCCGACCAATGAAAATGTCGCGTAAACTGAAGCCATATATGAAAATGTTCTTTCTTATTTTTTATACCCGAATAGTTTATGTGTTCATTTTAAAGATATTTTAAATATCATAGACTTATGTTCCTACGGGGCAGGCTTCAGTTCTATGGCTATGTATGCAATTTTGCCACTGTGGATGAAAGCATGAATATACAGTAGAAGAACGCTACAATCGTACAAAAAAAAACCAAAACACGAACTAACAATTGTCTTCTTTCCATTGGCTTTCACATAGAAAATTTGACTAAATAATATTTGGCTAACACTATTCTATTATATGACGCATCCATGACATTAATATACTTACCGATATTATTTTATTCAAGTAAGTTAAATAATAACGCGATTGTTTTCTGAACACTGGCTCCCCAAAAGTGTCACTGTAATAGTAATGTAAGCGTAATGCAAAACGGCAGCCAGTCTTAATGTGGGTAGCAGACGTTTCGTCCCCAAACCAGTTCGCCACAAATCAGTTCCACCCCACTATATGCATATGGTGAAATAGTGCATATGTGGTAATGTACCTACATAAAATAACATTGGTCCCAAGTTTGTTTGTTACTTTATTGCTAATCAGATTCTGTAGGTGGGAGTCTTAAACTGTAATATAATATTTGCTAATAAAGTAGGGTTTTTTGTGTGAACTTGTTGATGATGTTTGGTGTGTGTGTGTGTAGGTGGTGGTGGTGGTGGTGGAGGGGGTTATAAGGAAGTTCCAATTCATATACAAGTAATGATATACTCATTTGTATTATCATTTTTCAAATATATGTCAAACATAAAAAATTTCGCACTGTTTAAAATTACTTTTATGAAAATGACGTTTTCGCACACTTTAAATTATGATTTTGAAAAGGGCGTTACCGCATAAAAATTAAAATATAAGAAAATTCCGGAAAAATATTTCCATTAGGTTGGTCGCCCTGTATGTATATATATATATATATATATATATATATATATATATATATATATATATATATATATATATATATATATATATATATATTAGGCCCCTGCGAAGCTTCGTATATTCGATTCGATTCGAAATCGTCGCGAAGCTTCGATTCGATTCGATTTTTGTGTATTCGGAATTTCGAATATTGCAGTGTACGGACAGTAGGAAAAAGAGGGACAAACTATATGGCCAACCGTTAACATTAATAAACAATAAACAATGTGGAAGACAAAACAGGAAAAAAACTCACATTTTAAATGAAATTCATATAAGTAACCTATTAACCAAATAAAACTCTTATCATACGTATTTGTTTTAGTTTTCTGATTAGTTTCTCATTAGCCCAAATGTAGACTCGGTGCCTACAGTACTACACTGCTACAAGGCTAATTGAATGAGGTTTTCTTTTTCTTTAAGTACCAGATGAATATTACTTTATTAACAGACTATTTAAATGAACCTTTTCTATATAAAAATTGGTGATGAGTGTTAATTTTTACGTTTACTTGAATTATTTTGTGACCTACTTAAAAGCCAATAAATGATCACTTCCAAGATATTATCTCGTGTTAGTTCAACTGTTCAACCTATGTACACCTTAGTATTGGTTTTCTATTTAGGGCGCTTTATTATTTAAACTTCAAACTTGTGTAATCGTGATAATCACCGTACGTACACCCAATGCAGTGGATATTTATATTGTCTTTCTAATTTCCTTCACTGGGCTGAATATTCCTTCGTGAACTGCATCTGATACACTTGATTATTCTCCAAGGTATTCGAAATTCGATTCCATTCGAACATTTTTTAATATTCGATTCGACCGGAAAATTGAGATTCGCAGGGCCCTAATATATATATATATATATATATATATATATATATATTTAAAAAATCTAACTCTACCAAACCACCTTGATTTGTAGTAAATGTAAATGTAAATGTAAACATGCCCCCACCAGAAATTACTGAAAAGAACTTTGCTGTGAATGACATAAGAGGTAACCCAACCAGCCTTCCATAACTTGTATTGTTCAATGTAAATGATCACGTGACATATCGTCTAACTTTGGCAGATCAGATAGTAGTGTTGCAGACAATAA
>NC_054712.1:49598708-49601208 GCF_016097555.1 Gigantopelta aegis | reverse complement strand
GAATGGTTTATTATCCTGTCATCAAGTACCTAGGCCTATGTTATCGTTTTAAGTGCCTAAGGTAGCGACCGTAACGTTTTCCTACAATTGATAGCCCGTTTTATTAAACGACCTTAGCTTACAATAACCTTAAAGGGTGTATGACAAAACAAAATTAAGATCGATCGACAAAACTGTGAAAAGGCGGGATACGCCCGATCACGTGGTTTCTTGTTGATTTGTTATTGGAACAAGTCAGGAAATAACAGGCCCTTTCTATATAAATAAAAGTTAAAATATGGCTTGTCTCCCCACCATAGAGGTTGTTACCATCCCCCACTCCAGATATCGTTCCTACGTCTAAGCGTCTAGTCATGGACGTTGCCTGGTACAAATTTGTCATATGCCAAGCTTTGATAAAAAAAAAAAAAAAAAAAATATTAAAGGGACATTCCTGAGTTTGTTGCATTTTAAGATGTTTCCGACTAATAAACTATTTCTACGATTAAACTTATATATTAAATATATTTTCTTGTTTAGAATATCAGTATCTGTATATTCAACGTGTTTCTTGTCGTCTTAATATTTGTAAGAAGCCCACGTACGAAAAAAAATAAACATTTAGGAAATAAAATGGAATTTAACCTAGTACAAATATTAGAACGATCAGAAACACGTTTAATATACAGCCACTAATATTTTATACAGAAAAAAATATATTTGATATGTAATTACAATCGTTAAAAAGTCTGTTAGTCGATAACATCTTAAAAATTGCAGCAAACTCAGGAATGTTCCTTTAAGTTACTATCAATATTTACAACTGGTGAGACGTATCACTTTGATATGTTCCAAGATACTTTAACCATATGGGTAATAAATGTAATATACACTACGTACATGATGTATACGCTAAGTACATGATGTATACACTACGTACGTAATTTTTTAATTTAATGAATGGTTAACGACACACATAAAAATACACATCGGCTATTGGGTGTCACAAAAGGTAAGTATATGAAACTATTATTTATATAATTATGTGAAAAGCAACACTACGTACATAAGGTATACTCTACACACATCAAGGATACCCATCATACAAAACGTATAGGCTACGTATTACATAATACAAATAAGTATTGTTAACAATAACACTTTATTATTTATTAAATAATGCAACCGTTGTAGCTAAAATATCATACTCTTTACGGATCGATCCGTGTTCTTTCTGTACTGTTACTACCGCTGGGCTACGTCCTGCCCATAGTCATTTATGACGTCATATTAAGAAAGGCGTATCTGTATTGTGTATCCTTTGTACTTTATAAACTAACACTATTTGGTATCTAACATAGGATTATTTCGACATTTAGTCAGGTGTCCGGAGATAAAGGAAAGAAACTCGCAGCCTTTCATGCATGCACACACACACACACACACACGCATGCACGCACGCACGCACACACGCCCCACCCCAAAACAACAAGGGTCGTACTCTTTGAAACTGAATGGCGCAAAAGGTAAGCAGTGCAGCACGATGCATAGTTGCACCAAACAAGAACCGGCATCGGTGGCGTCGTGGTTAAGCCATTGGACTAGAGGCTGGTAGATACAGGGTTCGCAGCTCTGTACCGGCTCCAACCCAGAGCAAGTTCTAAAGGACTCAGTGGGTAGGTGCAAGACCACAACACCCTGTTTTTTCTCACTAACCACTAACCAACTTACAAACAAACCCACTGTCCTGGACAGATAGCTGAGGTGTGTGCCCAGGACAGTGTGCTTGAACATTAATTGGATATAAGCACGAAAGTAAGTGGAAATAAAAATGAAATGCACCAAACCAGTTCATTATGTTGTCTATGGATGGTGAAAAAAAAAATGGTGGTGTTGCAGAATCAATAATACGGGACGTGGGGTGGAGCAAATTTCCACCTGTATATAACGTCCACCATAAATCCCGCCCATTGCATTTTCTTCTTTATTTTACCTGTATATAACAGCCACCTGTTCATGCGGCCAGTGGCCTTTTTTTTAAAACCAACATGAATAGTTAAACCTGCTATAACCGTCACGAAATTACAATGATTATTATTTTTCCAAAAAAGACAACTGAAGTTGCAAATAACGATCACATGATATATGCATGTATTGACCTGTCCGGGTCACAATATAAAGTTATTGTTTTACTTAAGTTCTAACAAAACAGGTACATCATTAATCATGTTTGCAAGGCGACTTGTTATTGGTTGAAGAAAGACTTACATTGAACTTACTTATACAGCGAAAATCCCCCAAGACCGGAAGTGTACCTCTGTAAACCGGAAATCTCTCTAAACTGAACACCGGACGAATATGTGTTCATTTAGTGTAAATTGTACCTCTTAAAAACCGGACGTTCAAACCGTTATCAATCATTACGGCGCCACTAATTGATCTGAATATCACTTCGTCTGGATTATCTGCACCCTAGTACCCAACCCTCAACCGAAAATCCCATGGGCGACAATGTTAACGT
>NC_054712.1:49559753-49598508 GCF_016097555.1 Gigantopelta aegis | reverse complement strand
GGCTCCCTATAAAGCGTGGTGCTATTTTTACTAACAGCGAAGTCCTCCAGAGAAAACCTTTATGTATATTTTAAAAATGCTATCCATTGTATCAAAAGTTGTGATAAAGTTGTGATAATGCCCATACAATGAAAGCTGTTAAAGACATCGATAGTCCTGATGCTACCGTCTACATTTTCACCAACATGCTGAATGCACAGTCATGGTAGATTTTCCAAAAACAAAAGTTCTGAAGTACTGGATAGTCTGAGGAAAATAAACATTCATTATAATAATAATCCAGGTTGGGTTTTTTGACGTAGCATAACAAATTTCTGTTAGGGTTTTACAAAACTAAAGCCTTTTGAGTAGTTGTCCTTCTGCAGACAAAACATCCGATAGTGATTCACCGGAGCGTACTGCCATGACTTTCGAAGATTCATTTGAAACCAGTTGTGTGATTCAGATTTACTGACATAAATCATGTACTAATATATATTAAGCACCAATGGTATTTTTAGAAGTACTTGGTAATATTTGAAGGGAAAAAAAGCCAACAAAACATATATATTATATTATATTACGTGTATATTATATTATATTGTATTGCATTATATTATATATTATATTATATTATATTATATTATATTATGTTACATGTATATTATATTATATAATATTACATGTTATGTTATGTTATATTATATTATATAATATTACATGTATGTTATGTTATGTTATATTATATTATATAATATTACATGTATGTTATGTTATGTTATATTATATTATATATTACATGTATTTTATGTTATGTTATGTTATATTATATTATGTTATGTTATATTATATTATATTAGCGAGTCATGTCATAACTATAAATTATCACAATTAGCCTTTATGTGGGTTCTACACACCACTAAGGTTTCCAGAAATCCCCCACTATTAATACGTTGGTACAAGGCAGATCCACTGAGGTACGGTAACTTTTGTGCTTTCAAAACTTGGTATTTTGAATTGCTATACTTTCAAATGAACACATATCTTGAATTAATTATGATAATGAGTGTTGTTGTTTGTTTTTTGTGTGATTTTTTAAATTTTTTTAAATACAAACCTTTAAAGAATCATTCTGTGTATATTGTAAACATGCAAATGTTCAAAACGTATTTTACTTATATAGAGACCTGATTTTAGCATGTACCCGGTAATACGCATATACATTTAAAAACAATAGACAAATTTTAATAAAACTTCAAAAACATAGATGCCAAAAATTTACATATTTCCCATGCTAAGATTTTAGAAGACTTTTAGTATGTTATATAGTATTGGTTTCTTTGTATAATAACACAAAAGAAAATTCTGTTGCAATTATGTCTGGCTGTTCCTCATATCGGCTTATAAGCGTACGAGACTGGAGCAAATAATCATATTTGAGCAAACAAGATACAGATATTCGGACAAAATTAACTTTACTGAAACCTTTTCACTACGTATTTCCATCATTCTACCCACAATATTAGTTGCAATTCATGTACAAATGCGTAGTGATTCGTTTGCAACCCTATATAGCTGTTTGGCCACAATGTTAATACGAATATATAATATAATATTGTTATCCAGATTCGGGTTTTTTTTTTTTTTTTTTTGAATTCGGCAAAAATCAGCCCTTCCCTCCTCTTCCCCCTGATAAAAATGGGAGCCCATGGATCGGACTAATCCGTGTTTTCCCAAAACGTGTATGCTTTTTGATAAAAAGTGTTTTTAATAATAAAATGACAATGTTTAAAATATTCCATGGTATATTCAGGCACGGAGAAAGGAAGTGAATATTATGGGGTTGACTGACGAATGGAGATTCACGTACAAGCTTCTAGTGGTGTCCGGGGGCTTTCTCCCCTCGAAAACATTTGTAAACTAGACGTTCTGCAACGCAATTTCCTACATTCAACATTTAGTTTTTTAAAGGGACATACCCTAGTTTTCAAACACTAAGGCATATTTTTTATCATACTTTACTTAGATTTTATGGTTTAGATTATCAATTTCCGTACGTTCGAAGTGTTTTTTGGTCTTCCTGGAGTCTTTAATACCACAAAATGCATTTATCATATTTTTAAAAAAGCACGTGCGTCTGAGAAGTAACAGTTATGAAGTCGAGTTTTAGTCTATTTTAAGAGGGTATTTTACCATTTCAAAGTCACAGGCTCGTGTTTCACTCAATTGTAACTTTATACAAATGGGTTACAGGTTTGTAGATTAAATAAACTTAGTGTTAATTTTCACAGGTTGAAACTAGGGTGTGTACCTTTAAATTACAAATGCGGGTATATGGAACTGTTTTTAAAAGCATTTTTCACAATATGTAACTGCTGTGTACATGTACAGTACACTAAATATAATATAAACACGTTACACCAGTCATGTACCATACTGTCGGATCAAATAAAATAATTATTTATAATTATCAAGAACAACTGTACGACCAATCAAGTAACATACATATATTAAATTCCAATGTATTATTTTCAAGCTACTATGTAGGAAATTGCATTTTAAAAATATTAATCACTTAACGTCTACGATGTTGTGCTTGCAGCCCTGAATTTGTTTTGAAAACTACATGTCCTGAAAATTTAATTTCCTGCATAATTTTGGGGTGTAGCGTGGTATAGACATGTGGTTTTTTGTTTCGAATTATCGAATATGAGCATAGCGTACCCTTTTGTCTACATGTTCCCTGGATATCCAATATATGAATAGACTAATATTGCACTGTAAAAAAACATTTCTTTAGCCTCAGCGGGGTGGGGGAGGCATCTCTCCAAACCCCCCAAGCCAATGTCACTGTAATATGTTAAAACATAAAAGGGATAGCAGATGTCATGGCAATCATTTCACTTCGATAACCAGACAACAGTACAGAACAGCGTAAGCTTCCGTAAAACATTTGAGGGTTGGGTGGGTTTTTTTTATATTAGTCTTTCAAATAAAGAAATATGCAATGTTTAAAAAACAACAACAATAAAATGTAACACAAGGCATTGAATATATATAGTTATATTGAGTGGTACAGTAGAAGCAATGGTCTGACACAACTTTAATCTGTGTCAGGATAGAGTGGTATGTTCGAACAGACACACAAATAGAAATGGGAAGAACAAGCCCAAGTCCCAGTAACTACAAGTATATAACAATGATAATGAGGACTTTTTTCTTCTACTAGTGAGAAGGCAAATTCCTACTCTAGAACAACAATAATCCAATGTTTCACGTTAAATACATTTAGATTGATTTTTTTTAAATATAATTGTTTAACATTTAACACTTAAGGCCACCGCAGGCATTTGCATGGTTGCAAGCAACTTTTTTCTCATTGCACATATGCGACAACCAGCAATTTTAGTCTAGTGATCACGTGACAGTCAAAATGGCGGTTTTTCCCCCGTATTTGTTTCGACGGTGGTCATCGAGATATGTTCTACAACATATTTGTTATGAAGTAGAAGAATGAATTTACGTAAAGTTGCACTGAATTCGCCACGCACGCTTTTTGATTCTTTAGGATATAACCACACAATTTGTGTAGAAAACCTAGCCTATATAAACCTAGCCTATATAAACCTAGCCTATCTGGTATTCCAAACGCAGATTCCATCTCTGCAAGACACGTCTCCCTTTTAGCCCTGCTGCTATATTCAGGGGATGCGGTGTCAAAAAGCCATGGCATTGTCTGCCACATCACCACTAATTCATCCTGCTGGAGGCTGCCATGTTGAGTCAGTGATCACTATCTAACCGTTCATTGGCAGTTTAAATTATTGCGTCAACATTGTGTTGCAATGAAGGCGCAATAAAATCAAACATGTTTGATCGGAGCAATTTCAGTTGCATGCAACAAAAATGGCATCGCAGGCTGGCGCACACGATGCAACGACGTACGATTTTTGTTGCATGCAACAAAAATTGCACCTTGTTGCAAACGTCTGCGGTGGCCTTTATGAATGAATCACTAATACATAGTCACGCACAAAAAAAAAGAAACCCGGCTGCACCCCAATTTCAACAGTTTAAGCTATTCCTCTTCAAACAGTGAGACATTTTTATATTGTATTGTATTGTACTGTATTGTACAGTATTGTATTATATTATACATACATACTATACATTATATCAAATACCTACATACAAACGCCCACTGCACACACACAGTGACACACACACACACACACACACAGACAAAAACACACACAGAGAGAGAAAAGCACACACAAACATACACAGAGAGACAAGCACACACATACACACACACATACACAGAGAGACATGCACACACACACACACATACACAGAGAGAGAGACAAGCACACACACAGGCAAGCACACACATACACAGAGAGAGACAAGCACACACACACACAGACACACACACAGACAAACACACACACACACACACAGACAAGCGCACACACACACACACACACACACATACACACAGAGAGACAAGCACACACACAGAGACAAGCACACACACACACACATACACACACACACACATACAATTACAGTGCATATACACCATTATATACTTAGTCTAATAATTTGTATCACAAATAACATGGAGGTCATCAGTGGATTGTGTCTGGGTAAATGTGTATGCTATTTCATCAATCACCGGGTACGGATGAACTGGGCACCTTCATACATCTTATACAGCTAGCATCATATAATACTGTATACTGTATTTACAAGTCAAAATATCACAGCAAACTTAAAAAATTCACACCATAACACCACAAGTTGTCGAAATATCACAACAAACTTGACAATTCTCTCTGTCATACCATATGCTGTATCAATATCACAACAAACTTGACAATTCTCTCTGTCATACCATATGCTGTATCAATATCACAACAAACTTCACAAATTGAGACTATCACACCACAATTAAACTGTCAAAAAAAATCACAATAACCAACTTAAAGAATTAACAAGAAATTGCCCCACGAGTTTACAAAGTGATGACAACAAATCAAAGCCCATTAAGAAGTTTGTTTTGTTTAATGACACCAATAGAGCACACTGATTACTAGTAATTAATCATCAGCTATTGGATGTCAAACATTGGTTAATTAATTCTGACTCGTAGTCAACAGAGGAAACCCGCTACATTTTTCCTAATGCAGCAAGGGATCTTTTATATGCAATTTCTCACAGACAGGAAAGCACATACCAGCTCTAGCCCTATTCGGTGTATATGTAGGACCAAAGCGTACTAGTCTTGTACTATTAAAAATTGACAATTTCTGATCAAATAATAGTCGCCAAGCGCTGAGTCTAAAATACACCAACTGTTCTAAATCTGATGACCTTTAGTATGGTAATTTTTGGAGTTCACTAAGGACATTAAACTTACAAAATATTGAATATTACAGATGTTGCTAGATGAAATCTGAACTTCCTATCAAAAACTATAGTCCTTAATTCCCACAAGGGAACGCCTTTTTCATGCTATGGAATTTACTACAAGTTCATTATTTCTGAGCTGATTGTTTTCTAAATTGCACACACAATTAGTATTGTTTTGTTATTTCCAAAACACTTTTACTTTTCATCTTATGTCAGATCAAACTGAAAATTTTCACAAAAATCATTTTTGTAGAAGTATTTGACGGGCTACAATTAACTCTGTGTTTTGCACAATAGTGTCATATTTCTTCTCATAGTATTTGTAGGTGTCACCGGTGGGCTGGATATACTCATCTTTCGCGAACACATAATGTCATCATTGTTCTGACAGTGATTCATGAGCGCATGTCATCATAGCTGTATGTATTATTCCAATCATCTCTGTCCTGTGCTAGATTTGATTTAGTGAATTAGTCTGAGTGGCAGTCCTCCTTAAGAGATGCAGGAAGGATGTATTGTCCCATTCGACTCTGAATAGTACAGAGATATGGTTTTGATTTTGGATGATGTTTTTTATGTTCAAATTTGTACCAGTCATTATCAACATACAAGTTTAATGCGATGAGTGAACTAAAAATTATCATACATAGTTTAAAGGTCTTTGGCATCAGATTTAGGGAACTGTGTGAACATCTGGCTGTGGATAATATTGAAAACAGACATATTTAAGCCCTGACCTCAAATATTATAAAGAAGAGGATAAGACCAGAGGACACTTGAGATACACAGTCACATCACATGATTTTTATGAAAAAAAATGTTAAAGTTTGTTTCATTTAATGACACCACTAGAGCACATTGATTTACTAATCATCGGCTGTTGGATGTCAAACATTTGGTAATTCCAATATAAAGTCTTAGAGAGGAAACGTTCTAAATTTTTCCATTTGTACCCAGAGATCTTTTATATGCACCATCCCACAGACAGGATAGCACATACCATGTCCTTTGATATACCTGTCATGGTGCACTAGCTGGAACAAGAAATAGTTCAAATGGGCCCACAGATGGGGTTTGATCCCACACTGACTGCACATCACACCCTTGAACTACTCAGAGTACGTCACATCACATGATTTTTAATGGCATCTCAATGTGAAACTGTGTTAACACATCACACAGTATCACAGCAGACTTTAAAGTTAATATCACACACACGATCATGCAGGTATGAAGTCAAAACTGTCCATGAAGTTACACTGTCATAACTAAGTTTTTCAAGTGATAATTAAACCACATAGAAACAATAATTTCACAACACAAGTCACAAATTAATTTAAAGGAATATTTTTGAAATTTCCTATCCATGATAACATTACGGTTCCCACTAAAACAAACTGTTATTGATTTTTCTTCACATAGGATGAGTAGGTATACAATTCTTTCAGTTGCTTCTTTCGGTCGTTATGGCAACCTGCAAAATAAATAAGGTTATATAATGCTACATGTAGGTGTGCTTGGAAACTGAGTAAAAGTTAAAGTTTGTTTTATTTAACAACGCCAATAGAGCACATTGATTTACTAATCATTGGCTATTGGATGTCAAACATTTGGTAATTTTGACATATAGTCTTAGAGAGGAAACCCGCTACATTCACTGTTATTTTTGTGGATCTTTTAATCAAATCCTGAGACACGTTTGCGAAGGAACTCATAGAACATAAATCACATTCGTAACTTAATAAAAACACCTAACCCAAACCCGAACTCAGCCAAATCTTAACCAAAATTACAACACAATGCATGTGTTAATTAAATATCAAAGCTTTCTATTTTATTGCCATGTTGCCAACCTTGCGACCTTAGTGGCGTGTAACGGTGATTACAGTGATAGCAGCGAACCCGAGCATGTGCATATTACATGTTCGCAGACAGGTAATCCGGCCACAGTGATGTTAGGAGCAATTAGTGGCGCCACATTGATTGGTATCGGTTTAATCGTCCGGTTTTCAGGGGAAAGATTTACACTAAATTAACACATCAGGACCGAACTGTTAGTCCAGTGTTCAGTTTAGAGGGGTTTCCGGTTTAGAGGGGTACAATTTAGTGTTAAAAGTTGTGTAAATCAAGGGACTGTAGAAAACGTCTGGTTTTGAGGGGTTTCCGGTTTAGAAGGTACAAGTTAAGCGTTAAATGTTGTGTAAATCACGAGACCGTGGAAAACGTCCAGTTTTGAGGGGATTCTGGTTTAGAGGGTACAATTTAGTGTTAAAAGTTGCGTAAATCACAAGACCGTGGAAAACGCCCAGTTTTGAGGGGATTCTGGTTTAGAGGGTACAATTTAGTGTTAAAAGTTGCGTAAATCACGGGACCGTGGAAAAAACGTCCGCTTTTTAGGGGATTCCGGTGTTGGGGGGTTTCACTGTATATGCTTTATATTGATCAGCGGTCGAAACACTGATGTCCCAACTATTTTGTTCCTGTCATCCCTCGTTAAGACTGGTAATTATTGTATGTTTATATTCACAAATAAGTTTAATTTAATAATTTTTTGTCTGACAGGTTTTGATTCGGGCCAGCAGTTTTTGTAACTTCCCAGAACAAATATCTGGCACAAATCTCAGCCAATCCCGACTTAATTAATCACTTAAAATAAGAGTGCAGAAAAACAAATGTCTGTGGTAGGTTTTAGACATCTATTAGTTGTAGTTTAAAATAAGCTACAGCACAATTAAATAAACATTCCATTCTTTTCTTTTCTTATTTCTTTTATGACCATTACGGGGCAGGACGTAGCCCAGTAGTAAAGCACACGCCTAATAGGCGGTCAGTCTAGGATCGATCCCTGTCGGTGGGCCCATTGGACTATTTCTCGTTCCAGCAAGTGCACCACGAATGGTATATCAAAGGCTGTGGTATGTGCTATCCTGTCTGTGGGATGGTGCATATAAAAGATCCCTTGCTACTAATGAAAAAATGTAGCGGGTTTCTTCTCTATGACCATGTCAAAAATGACCATATGTTTGACATCCAGTAGCCGATGATTAATAAATCAATGTGCTCTAGTGGTGTTGTTAAAAAAAAAAAAAAAAAAAAAAAAATTATGACCATTACAAATTTACCTAGGAATGAGTTGGCCAAGTACTCTGAAGTGGTGACATTTTGATGGAGACTGTTGCCGTTGGTTTCGTCTGACAGCACCGGCCCATCATTCCAAAGGAGATCCCAGCCACCGATTCGCTTCTCTTGGCCAGTCAGCCTGCAAAATAATTATAAAACATATTTTAAAAATTCATTTATTCAGTTGGAAGATTAAATAATTATGTTAATTAACGTTCGAGCTTGCTGTTCATGGCACATACTTTACTATCTTGAAATTCTGAATATTAAATATTTTGTAGAGGGGAAACAAAACCAAAAACAAAACAAACAAACAAAAAACAAACAAACTATTTTATATCATTCAATTAATCATTCATGAAAAATAATAAAATAATAAGATTTCTAAATTAAAATAATTAAATACATGTATTTTAATTTATATGTAAAATACATTAAAGTGTGTTATGGTTATTATTTTTAGGCTTTGTTATACCATTATATTACATGCCATTAAAAAAAATCATTGTACTGTCACATGCCAGTCTCTGTCATACATCACAACTGGTGTAACAAAGGCTGTGGTATGTACTACCCTGTCTTTGGGATGGTGCATATAAAAGATCCCTGGCTACTTATCAAAAAGAGTAGTCCATAAAGTGGCGACAGTGGGTTTCCTATCTCAGTATCTGTGTGGTCCTTAACCATATGTTTGACACCATATAACCGTAAATAAAATGTGCTGAGTGCGTCGTTGAATCAAACATTTCTTTCTGTCATACACTACATTATATTATGATGCACATTTTCAGCACAATGGTTAATTAGACCAAAAATAAAAACTCACACCCTGAAGACAATAATCATACACTTTAAGATTTTAAACAAATGGTAACGTAACACCATTAATCCAATTAGATAAGAAACACGTCACCATCAACACCATACTTCTATATTCTACCAAATCAAATCCCCCAGATGACAATAGTAACATGTAAAATAGTAAAATGTGTCTAAAGCTGCCAAGTAACGTTTCAATCAACATATACACCATGAATATACATACTGCCACCAATCACCCTTAAAGGGACATTCCTGAGTTTGCTGCAATTTTAAAAATCTTATCGACTAAGAGACTTTTTAATGATTGAAATTACATACATGTATCAAATATATTTTTCTGCATAAAATATTAGTGGCTGTATATTAAACGTGTTTCTGATCATTCTAATATTTGTACAAGGCTAAATTTCATTTTATGTCCTAAAATATTTTTATTTGTACGTACAAAATTATTTGAAGAGAAAATCCAGTTTGGGCTTCTTACAAATATTAAGATGACCAGAAACACATTGAATATACAGTCATTGATATTCTAAATAAAAAAATATATTTAATATGCAAGTTTAATCGTAGAAATATTTTATTAGTCGGAAACATCTTACAATGCAGCAAACTCAGGAATGTCCCTTTAAAGAAGCAGTCCCTAGTTTCAGCCTGTAAAAATGGACACCAAGTTTAGTTAACCTACAAACCTGAAACACACATTTGAATACAGTTATAACAGAGAAAAGCTAAAGTCTGTGATGTTAAAACAAAGAAAAACCATCAAAAATAACTAGAGCTTGTCTCATTAATAATTAATTCTTAGACGAACATGCGTTTTTTTAAAACTGTGGTATGTCACTTTAAAGTAAATAGGATAAAGAGGGCTATGCTGCTAGTTTCAGGTGGTAGAGGAAATATCTTTGTCTATCTTAGGTCTGCAAAACCCCCCACCAAAAATTAAAACAAAAAACCCCCATTGTCATCCATTTATATTGTTGTTAGGATCTCGCACATTTCAAGCATAAAAGTAGCTGGTACATTAAATGGTACTAGACCAAATTAAATTGGAGGAATTTACTCATCAGATTTATGACCACAAATCCTGTCACACATCAGACCAATGGCAGGTGTGGTCTTATTTAATGAAACATTCAAAGTTAGGTGCACTTTGAACTTTGACCCATGGAGATGCCACAGGCCCTTAGAAATGAGTGGGGAGGGGCACTCAAAAACGAAAATGTATGTTCTTTTGTCCTACTCTATATAATAAGGAAAAGGTATGGCTTATTCTATTCACTCCCCCCACGATGGAGGCTGTGACCCATCACCCCAACCCCTCGAGATATCATTCTTGCAGGCCTGTAGATGTGTATTTGAGAGAATCAACAAATAAAATTTAACAAGCATTCTGAGAGTACTGCTAAACCAATACATATCCCCTACCGGACCCAACACAAATATTTGTATTTCCTATGTTCAAGGGCTATAACTGTGGGGAAAAAAAAGGTAAATCACCATGAGAGTTAATATTCATCTGTAACAGTATATGATAAAGCTATCAACAAAATTTTATCTCAAAATCTTGAAGCATTGCAAAAAACATTAATTTGGAAAACAAATTTTGATACCTCCTAAGTTCAAGGGCCACAACTGTGTCAAAACTGGGTATATCATCCTGAAAGTCAAACATATCTGTAATATACCAAAGGTACAATGTATATACAAAATGTCAGCTCAAATATCTTGAGGCATTGTCAAAAGAAAACCCATCCGGAAAACTATACATGGCATAAACGGATGGACGGACAGACAGAAATGAAACCCTCTGGATGGACTGGTAGCAGACTAATAAGGAAAAGGTATGGCTTGTTGTACTTCCTCCCCCCAACTATGGAGACTGTGTCCCACCCTGCTCCAGATATCATTTCTGCGGGCCTGTACTTTTGTCTTTGAGTGAATCAACAAATACAATTCAATAAACACATCAGCTAACTAACTCCGACTAGCGGCTAGCTGACCTGTTTTCCAGATCGAGGACACTGAGCAGATCATTGAGAAGTCCGTACTTGAGCTGGTAGTCGTCAAGGCCGCTCGCAGTCAGGGACGGTGATGCGTTGATCTCGATCAGCCACCTCACAAAGAAACACATTTAACAATATATAATATAATTTTAAAATGGAGTCATCAAGGCCGCTCGCAGTCAGGGATGGTGACACGTTGATCTCGATCGGCCATTTCAAAAAGAAACCAATTTTAAAATGTTTACATAGGAAAGGAAATTAATTATATTTGTCTCATTTTTAATTTAGCAACTCAGACATCTTTTGCTGGAAATTATAAACATTAATCTAAAATCCTAACACACAGCTATAGACATTCAACAAAATCACAAGCCCTCCATCCTGGCTAGTTAATTTTTGGTCTTGTCTAGTGGAAATTATTAACTATATTACTATATGATACTGCATTACCTATCTTAATAATAATCAGTGTTTATTATTAAAGGGACATTCCTGAGTTTGCTGCAATTATTAAGATGTTATCGACTAACAGAGACTGTAATTACATGTCAAATATATTATTTCTGCATAAAACATTAGTGGCTGTATATTAAATGTGTTTCTGATCGTTCTAATATTTGTACTAGGTTAAATTTCATTTTATTTCCTAAAAAAGATTTTTTCGTATGTACGAAATTATTTGAAGACAATATCAAGTTTGGGATTCATACAAATATTAAGATGACCAGAAACACATTGAATATACAGACACTGATATTCTAAACAAGAAAATATATTTAATATGTAAGTTTAATCATAGAAATATTTTATTAGTTCGAAACATCTTACAATGCCGCAAACTCAGGAATGTCCCTTTAATCATTCTTGGGGAGGTCTAGACTGTGGGTTGCGATGCAGGATATATATATTTTTTTTTTTACCTCTGACTCCATCCCCCTTGCAAATGTGCCTGCATTCTCTGTTGTTATCACTGTAACTAGTTCTTAAATGTTTCTTTTTACTAGGAAAATTTCCTCTTAACCAATTTATTATAATAATGTACAACCAATTTATGCATACAAAGATTGCATTACATTATACTCACGGTTTCAAATGACTGTCTAGCAATATATCGTATCCGTACACTTCAAAACAATGTTTGTCGTTAATCATTATCTTTTGAACGCTCTGTAGACACTTCACTATCATGTTGTCTATCGATCTGAACAAGGACTTCACCTGACAAATGAAAATACACACAAATCAGCTTCAGACACAACCGTACAAAACCAGTTTTAATTAGTGTATATCCTATAAAGAGGTTTAAGTACATAGCATGTCAAAGAAAATGTCAAGATCTTTTCAAATTAATCATTTATCTTGTCTCAAAAAGTACATATTCTTACCTAACACCATAAAGCAGTCACCCATCAATCCAAGCATCATCAGTTTGGGTTCAAAATTGGTTGGAATTTGAGAGTGGACATAGCTCAATGGTAAACACTTTTTTAATGCGTAGGCCGGTTTAGGATCGATCCCTGTTGGGCTATTTCTCATTCTAGCCAGTGCACCACAACTGTTATATTAAAGGCTGTGGTATGTACTATCCTGTCTGTGGGATGGTGCATATAAAAGATCCCTTGCTATTAATGGAAAAAATGTAGCGGGTTTCCTCTCTTAGACTATATGTCTAAATTACCAAATGTTTGACATCCAACAGCTGATAATTAGTAAATGAATGTACTCTAGTGGCGTCATTAACAAACCAAACTTTAACTTTCTTAACTTCATCTACACCTCGTGGGTGGAAGTTTAGCTCAGTTGGTAAGGCACTAACCCGAGGTGCTTGAACCAAATAATTTCCTGCTGGGTCAAAGTTCGAGGTGCACCAACCTGTGATTGGTTATAAATGGAAAAAAAAATAGTTTCATCAGGGCTAAAAATGTATGCAATTTTATTTCATCTAGTACCACTGTGTCAAATAGCCTTGTGTTTGGAACATGTATGGGGTACCTGTAAAAAAGTAAGTACTCAAATTTTGTGCGAAACTAGGGGTATTGTAAAAACATCTGGTTATACCGAAACTGAGCCATGAAAGATACCATTTTCTTCAGTTAATACTTTGAGGTAGGGGTTGTAGTACTGATATTTATGGGTCAGTTTGGTTGATATATTGCATATAGTGTTTTTAAACACAAACAATAACATGGATGCCTATGGGATTTTAGTTGGTATAGTCATACATTGAGCCATAGGATTGAACCACTGGTGGTTTTTTCCCATCCCAACGAATGCCCCTCGACCAGTATATCTAAGGCCGTGGTATGTGTTGTCCTGGTTGTGGGACAAAGTTAAGGACAAACTCTAAGCATACTCATGTTACTTAGTGAAGATTTCCACAGTAATGTTAACAGAACAAAATCAGCCTCCACTGAGGGATTCGAACCACAGGCCCTCTGTACGAAAGACCAGTGCTCTACCAACTGAGCTAATAGGGAAACTCCCACTAGCTACTGCCAGTAGGAGCACTTTATACCAACATTACTACAGTAACACAATATTATTTTACTGACCGCTTCTACTCCATGTTTAGCTGTGAGGTATTTGCGCAGTTTTCCCGTTGACCACTTGCAGCCTCTTTCTGGGTCGTAGTCGGGGGCAGTTTTCTGGATGGACACGTTGGTTAAATGGACGTCTGGTGGAATTAAGGATCAAATTGTTTTTCTCTTTTAAATATTAGTATGGCAATAGTAAAACGGCATTGTGCTAACACAGATACGGATAAAATAAATGTCAAGACAGATCCAGCAGTTAATTAGCTTGAAAAATGGATCTCCAACTATTAATTAAGAGATAAAAGAATGATCAAACATAGAGTTTAGTTAGATAAACTAATAAAGATAAATACAATTTAAGTTAAAGGGACATTCCTGAGTTTGTTGCATTGTAAGATGTTTCCAACTAATAAAATATTTCTACAATTAAACTTACATATTAAATATATTTTCTTGTATAGAATATCAGTGGCTGTATATTTAATGTGTTTCTGGTCATCTTAATATTTGTAAGAAGCCCAAATTGGATTCTGTCTTCAAATAATTTTGTATGTACAAAAAAAAAATATTTTAGGAAATAAAATGAAATTTAACTTAGTACATAGATAAGAACGATCAGAAACATGTTTATAATATACAGCAACTGATATTTTATGTAGAAAAATATATTTGATATTCTTCACTATGGTTGAGTGAGTTTTATTTATAGTGTATAACATGTATAATGACCATAAAATAAAACTACAATTAAAAAAAAAAAAAAAAAATCATCAACAACACAAAAACAAGTTGGCGGTTATATGTGTATGTTTGTCTTCTAAAAGTAGGTTCTTTTTAAGATGGCCTAATGTACTTTAGGTTCAAATGCATCAAATGTTTATGTTTCTTAAAACAAGTAAATGTCCATCCATCCATCTGTCCATCCATCCACAAATACAGACATGTACACCCTTCCTCTCTTAAGCTCTCTATCGATGAAAATGTGTACAAAAGAATACATGTGTCTTCAATGGAGTCGAGTGAAAACCGTGTGTTGGAGAATCGAGCGAAACCATCTCTGTACAGCCACACTTTGAGAGGATTATACTGAAACAAAACAAAGATCAAATTTACACATGTAAATCACATTCATCAGGCTGCAAATGTAGCAGGATTCTGCAGTTCTGTGAATCCCAGACTTTGCAGGGCTAGCTCTGGGAGTCCAAAAATCTTTTCGCCAAATTATGTCCAAAAATGCAAAACTCAGTTATTTTCCAGCAAATATCAATTATTGCATGAATTTTTATTCACCAAATTAAAATAAAATTCGCCAATTGTTCCTAAAATTTGGCAATTGGCGAGTGGCGAATGCCAGAGCTAGCCCTGATTTGGGTTGAAAGTATAACGGTATGAGTCGGAATCCATAACAATATTATTACTACATTGTTGAAAGTATAACGGTATGAGTCGGAATCCATAACAATATTATTATTACATTGTTTTTAACGATTCCATCGCAATCCTGAGAAAAACAACAACATATTCTATGTCTGACATTCATTACTGGAAGGAAGGAAATGTTTTATTTAACGACGTACTCAAAACATTTTATTTACAGTTATATGGCGTCAGACATATGGTTAAAGACCACGCAGATATTCAGAGACAAAACCCACTGTCACCACTTCATGGGCTACTCTTTTTCAATTACCAGCAAGGGATCTTTTATATGCACCATCCCACAGACAGGATAATACATGGCCTTTGTTACACCAGTTGCTGGAACAAGAAATAGCCCAATGGGTCCACCGACGGGGATCAATCCCAGACCGACCGCATATCATGCGAACACTTTACCACTGGGCTACGTCCCCACCTTGTTACAGGAAGGAGTGGTTCAAGTGTACTGCTTTGATAATAACCATTAAGTCAAGTAATGCATCCTCATGAGAGTCATACAGTTCGGATAATGCATCCTCATAGAGTCATACAGTTCGGATATGTGTTGAGAAAATTAGCACAATTTAACTGTAATTAGATTTTCGTTTTTAGGTTGTTTTTCTGAAGGGGACATACCCTAGTTTTTAAACACTAAGGCATATTTTTTACTATTAGAGCCGTTTATGATCACTGAAATTAAACTTTACTTACATTTTATTGTTTAGCTTATCCATATGCATACAACCAAAGTTTTTCTGGTCATCCTTGTGTTTCCAATACCACAAAATGTTTTATATATATATATATATTTTTAAAAACGTATGTGTGTCTGAGAAGTAACAGTTATGGAGTTGAGTTTTGATCTATTTTTAACAGTACTTTCACCATTTCAACTTCACAGACTCTTGTTTCACTCTGTTGTAATGTTATCCAAAAGGTTTGTAACTTAGCCAAACTTAGTGTCCATTTTTAATGTGTTAAAACTAGGTTCTACGCCTTTAAATGAGTGTGACTTAGCATCGTAAATATAAACAACTACATGTGTATGAGAGCTAGGAAAACATGCTTTGTAAATTAAACTCTTTCGATTTTATGAGTACGTGAAGTCTTGTGTTTGAGTGAACTCACCGAAAGAACGAGCACGTAGACTCGGATGTCGAACTTGCGTCCTCCAATCAGGTACGGGTTCTCAATGTATCTCTGTACGACGTACAGCTCCGGTCCATCGCGCAGTTCTGACACTGGCTGGTACTCACCCTGACATGAAAGAAAGGAAGGTTTGATAATCACAACCTAACACACAGTTTAGTCTGTGGTTATAAGGCAATGGCGTAATGTGGGCGGAGCCACTGGGGCAGTTGCACTGGGTGCAAAATTCTGGACAGGTGGGACTCGGGGAGTGCTGACGGTCCACTGGTTAGGTGGAACAATACTTGCCTTGCCCCGGGCACTGGCAACCCACGCTACACCACTGCTATAAGGTGTCTAGCTTATTATACCTGAATGGCAGCTGACACAATTAAGCCCTCTGTGACATCATACAATACTTGATAGACCTATTTTCTTTGCATTTAATGTTAAAAGTATTGAAACAGGGCAGGAACCAGTCAAAACAATAATAAAAAAAAAAAATTGTTACCAGGTGTTAAGTGTTTGCACCAAAGAAGCAACTTTTTATTTCAGTCGAACCTGTATATAACGGTCACTTAAAGGACCTGACCAAAGTGGCCGTTATGACCAGGTAACCGTTATAAACAGGTGGCCGTTAGACCAGTTTCAACTGTTTATAAGAATAAGAATAAGAATAATTTATTTGCATAACACCCGAATATGGGCAGAGCAAAAATAACAATATAATATACATTTATCTGCAGTAACAATGACATAAATATACATTAATTACATGAACAAACATCTGAATCAACAAATACATATGTAATTTAAGCCTTATTACTAGTGATATTAATATTTAGGTAAAAGCCAATATTATCAGAAGTGTAGAGCTTATAACTGGTTATAAATACATAAACTTAGGAAAGATTTGAATCATTAGGACTACATGTACATGTGTATATACATCACATGTCATGTTTACTCTACAAATCACTCATTTTATATTTAATACCCATTTAATACATGTGTATCTCTTTTGTTTGCATACACAAATCCAAACCCCAGCATATATTTTCATTAATTGCATTATTCAACCTGTAGAAATAATTACAGTTAACATTTCCTGCGACAATCAATTATGGATTTTTATAATCAATCATTAGTAGGCTATAAATTTTTTCGATTGTATTCAATCAACAAAACAATACTAACAGGTTCAATAAACGTCATGTACTGAATTCAATTCTCATGTGACGCTGTGCAGCCCTGCATTCAATTTACTGATAGTTTGTTTGTTTTGTTTAACGACATCATTAGAGCACATTGATTGATTAATCACCGGCTATTGGATGTCAAACATATGGTCATTTTGACACAGTCATGGAGAGGAAACCCCTTTTATATGCACCATTCCACAGACAGGACAGCACATACCACGGCCTTTGATATACAATGTACCATTCTTGGTGCATTGGCTGGAATTAGAAATATAGTCAATTTACTGATAGTTACACTAAAACATGTTGAGCCACAGTGTTAGAGAATAAAGAAAAGGAATGAATATTGTTTAACACACCAGCACCCTGCATGCTTATAGATGGTACAGCTTGCACCATACATCTAATATACATTTCTACAAGAAAGGTTCTACCGCCCCTAATATTTTAAAGAATATTATACAGCACTCAGTATTTTTGTATTCAGTTTAACATGCCTTCCTCCAATCAGTGATGTCCTTGAGCTTGCGAAACAGAAAGATACCGCGACCTTGAGACTTTGCCGCAGGCTTCATTATCCAAATAATACCTGGATTCTTCTTAAACTCCTCCACAAATATATGGTACTCTGACTGAAATCATGTACAATTAGAATAATATATACTGTCATTCATCTTAAAGGCATATTGTCACAGACCACTGACCTATTTAATGGTCTAACAGAGTATTACCTGAACAAAAATAATTTGATTTGTCCCTAAATGTATTTTCATAACCACCATACTTCATTTATTAATGACATTTTGTAAAAATAATTGAATTATAACAATGGTCCATAATTCAAAAAACTAAAATTACCGAGAGGGATGACATGAATTTCACTCTATCATGGTTTATGTCCGTTCTTTACAAAAATGAGGATAAATTAATCCTCTATTTTGCTTCTTTTTTAATGGAATTTGGTTTCTTTTATGGGGCATAGGAGTGATACAAAGACATATAATTTGAATGAATACATAAAACTGCTTTCTTTTGGCAAATGTTCAGCCCTTGATATAATAAAGATATACAACCATTCTTCTTAAATTATCAATTAAAACATACGATACTGTACTCTGAAAGTACACACACATATTTAAAACATCACAGTTGTTTTTAAAATCGTCCACAAATATAGCTGCTCAAAGTGAAATTATATACATATATTTAATGATTTATTAAAAAGATGTTTACGTCATAACACAAAGGTAGATGCATGCTGGTAGAATTCAATTAGACAAAAACAATTAATTTTCAACACAAATCTACAGCACCAAGTGATTCTATACAAAATGGAAATACTGAATGCAACAAAAGAGTAAATAACACAAAAATAAAGACATAAAATAAATTAGAAAGCATCACATGTACTCACTGGAAGTTCAAAGGTTGTTGGGAAAAAGTCAAAACTGAAAAATACAATACTAGTAATTACAACTGAAAATTGTTTCACTTGGCACATAAACTTCTTAACAACCAGTCACATCTTTAATAGACAATTTTATAAAATATTTCAAGAGCTAGTACGAACATCGACTGCAATGAATGACTGCAGAATCAAAATCAAAGATATATAGTCTGCTTATGCACAGGTGTAGGTTATACATCTGGCAAGGGGAGATAATTCTGCAGTGGAGGTTATATGATAAATAACTATTGCTTACTAGACCTATGTGAATTCTCAGACCTGAACAAACATATGTAAGAACAGGAAAGAAGGTACAACAAACCACTATACTACCAGTTATAAAACCTTACAGGGACATTTCAGACATTGGTATAACATTGTAAAATACTTAAAGACTAACAGAGATCATTTAATGATCATAATGACACATTAATTATATTTTCTTGGTTACAATATTAATGTCTACATATCCAGCACAGTGGCGTATTTAAGGGGGGGGGGGGGGCAGGGTCCCAGGTGCCCCCTCCCCTACATTTTGCGACAGTTATATTTCTATTTATTTATTTTCATTTTTTGTGTTGGGAGAATACCTTCAGCTGCATGTCATTGTCCTCCCCCCAACTAAAAGTATTTTCTGGATCTGCCACTGCAGTATGTTTGTTTAATACATTAATGTTTCACCCACAGAAATAACATGTAGTTAAAAGGTTACACTCTGGGCTATGATAAAGTGTCACCATACCGACAGCATACACAGGTACATGTAGGTGAAGTGTGGAGAAGTCTGTCTGGGCTATGCTGGGCTATGATAAAGTGTCACCATACAGACAGCATACACAGGTAGGTGAAGTGTGGAGAAGTCTGTCTGGGCTATGCTGGGCTATGATAAAGTGTCACCATACAGACAGCATACACAGGTAGGTGAAGTGTGGAGAAGTCTGTCTGGGCTATGCTGGGCTATGATAAAGTGTCACCATACAGACAGCATACACAGGTAGGTGAAGTGTGGAGAAGTCTGTCTGGGCTATGCTGGGCTATGATAAAGTGTCACCATACAGACAGCATACACAGGTAGGTGAAGTGTGGAGAAGTCTGTCTGGGCTATACTGGGCTATGATAAAGTGTCACCATACAGACAGCATACACAGGTAGGTGAAGTGTGGAGAAGTCTGTCTGGGCTATGCTGGGCTATGATAAAGTGTCACCATACAGACAGCATACACAGGTAGGTGAAGTGTGGAGAAGTCTGTCTGGGCTATGCTGGGCTATGATAAAGTGTCACCATACAGACAGCATACACAGGTAGGTGAAGTGTGGAGAAGTCTGTCTGGGCTATGCTGGGCTATGATAAAGTGTCACCATACAGACAGCATACACAGGTAGGTGAAGTGTGGAGAAGTCTGTCTGGGCTATGCTGGGCTATGATAAAGTGTCACCATACAGACAGCATACACAGGTAGGTGAAGTGTGGAGAAGTCTGTCTGGGCTATGCTGGGCTATGATAAAGTGTCACCATACAGACAGCATACACAGGTAGGTGAAGTGTGGAGAAGTCTGTCTGGGCTATGCTGGGCTATGATAAAGTGTCACCATACAGACAGCATACACAGGTAGGTGAAGTGTGGAGAAGTCTGTCCGGGCTATGCTGGGCTATGATAAAGTGTCACCATACAGACAGCATACACAGGTAGGTGAAGTGTGGAGAAGTCTGTCCGGGCTATGCTGGGCTATGATAAAGTGTCACCATACAGACAGCATACACAGGTAGGTGAAGTGTGGAGAAGTCTGTCTGGGCTATGCTGGGCTATGATAAAGTGTCACCATACAGACAGCATACACAGGTAGGTGAAGTGTGGAGAAGTCTGTCTGGATTGTGGTAATTGAAAAGTCTTAGAAGAACAGGTCCAGGACATAGCCCCACATTTCCCAATTACTATGCTCAGAAGGCTGGAAATGCCATATTTTAAAACCTGAGATACACAATTTCCTCAAAATACATATTTTGTCCCACACCCAACCGCAAGACCATTGAACTGACAGTGTCCCCACACCCACCCCTGATACACCCACCCCTGATATACACACACACTTTCAAAGACACTGTGCTGACCCTGCAAGTTATCCTACCATTTGCAATAACACATGTTTTCAGTATTTCCTAACACTTTCTGGTTTTAATACAAACATAAATATTATAATATAATAAGAACCAACATTTAATTTGACCTACTGCAAACATTACGATGACCAGAAACATGCGGGATGCAACAATATGAATATTCTAATCAGGAACATGTAATTGGGTTTCTACTTTGAACAGGATGAAAAGACTATACTAGCCGGAAGCATGTTGCCAGGTGCGGATTTAGGTGGGGGCTCAAGGGGCCTGTATCGACCCCCCTATTTTTGGTCAAACAATATATATATTACATAATTTACCCAAACAATATATATATTACATAATTTACCCAAACAATATATATATTACATAATTTACCCAAACAATATATATATTACATAATTTACCCAAAAAATGCTAACGTAACCCATCCACCTGTTAAGGACCTATAAATTCTAGTTTCAAAAACAACAAAAAGTTTTAGGCCCCCTCTGTTGAAAAATCCTAGATCCGTGTCTGGTTGCCATGGTTCCTCGAAGTCAGGAATGTCCCTGTATCCCATACAATCTTACTTCTGGCCTTCCTGTTTGCCCTGTTCTCGTTCAGTACACTTTTTCAGCCGCTTCAGATTCTTAACCATCAGGTTCTTGCGTGTTAACTGAAAAACAGAAACACAGGCAACATTTTTTACCATGCCATGACAGTGTGTTGGGTTTGAAAAAAAACATGCAAGCATACGTTGTATATCAAGTTCAGTGAAATCGAGTTATGTGAACTGCCTTACATAAGGATACCCAGCAGAGTGCAAGCTAAGGAAATGCTGATCTGCCGTTCACAAAAACAATAAAATTAATAAACCACAATTAGTAGGATTTGTTGCCAGAATCCCCTGTCTTATGGGATAGTTAGCGTGAGTAAATCATACTTGGCAGTGTTTCTGCCAGAAATTTTTGGGTATGGCACTATGGAATTGAACATTTACAATGTGTGCATGTGCTGCATGCACCTGCAGCTGTCTCAGAGAAAGAAAATGGATTAGGTTTAGGGTTAGTGTTAAGAAAATCATACAGTAATGATAAGAGTCATTAATTTTGTCAAAAGTGTTACCTTAAAAAAATATTATCTGCAAAACATTTGGGTATGGTGCCACACCCAGTTTACCTTCTGGCAGAAAGCCTGCTTGGGATGTGTTTTAAGGCTGCTGAATGATACACTACACCACTGTTAAATTAATTCATTACAACAGACATAATTAAATATATATAGCCTACTGAGAATTTTTAGAACAGAAATTCAGAATTTTTTCTGCCACTTTCTTTTGGGAAGGGTCCCGTGTTCGGACCCACATAATGCTTGGACAAATCCAGGGCTAGTTCCGGCACTCGCCAGATTCGCCAACTGCGAATTTTGAAAGCAGTTGGCAAATTTTATTTTAGCGTGGCAAAATACTTTCATGTAATAATTGACATTTTGTTAGAAAATAGCTGTCGATTTCTGTAATTTTTGAAGTTTAATAGACAATTTGGTGAAATGTTTTGCTCACCCACAGCTAGCCTTGAAATCCCTGCAAATTGAAAATAAAAACAGCGAGCCTATTAATTGTGAAGTGTGAAAAATCTTTGCACCACCGGTAACCGTATCAACAAGCTGCATGTTTCTAGTTCTAGACTTTCCTGTGATGTTACGGACATCATACCTCGTAATGGTTTCTGAAGTGGAGAATCTTCTGATGTTCCATGAGGAACATGGTGTCGTAGTTCTGCATGAGCCACTCGCGGTCGCACCAGAAGAAATCCCACTCGGCATCTCTGAAAGGCAATTAACAATGTTTATTTAAAGAAAGTTGAGTACAGTAAATGATCGGGGTGAATGACCCTAGTTATATATTAGTCGGTGTCAAATATCTTTCGCTGGTATAGATTTTTAAAATAATAACTGGTAACTTGATTATCTTCATTAAATTATAATTATTAAAATTTTGGCAAAATCAGTCTTCTTTCTGGTCACAATGGTGGTTGTAGAAAGTGTGGTTCCAACTTCAGACCAGACATAGGTATTTACATGTACCTTCAAATAGATTGAAGGTAGCACTAAACCAAATACCTTCCAGCTGGGTCAAAGTTCGAGGTGCACCCAACTTTTGATAGAGAAGTTAACATCACAAGTCCTGTGATTTGTGATAAATGTGAGTGTGTTGGTTGTAAAAAAAGTAGTTTCATCTGGGCAAAAAATGTATACAATTTTATTTCATCTAGTACCACCGGCACTGTGTCAAGTACCGGTAGCCTTGTGCTTGAAACATGTATCAGGAACCTGTAAAAAAACAAGTACTTAAATGTTTGTGTGGAACTGGGGTAGTCATTGACAATCATAGACACTACCCGTAATCTCTGAAATGAGCAGCTTCACAACCATTTTTTTCTGATTCACTTTAAGAGTGAGGGATGGTAGTATTTATATCCATGGTGTTTATGTCAACTGATATGCTGCAGGTTGGAGTTTTAGGCACATATGTTACTATTGTCGTCTATGGGATTTGATTTGGTAATATACACCCATGCAGAAGTAGGGTTAGTAACTTCTAATATTATCTAAAATAACAAAATGGATATCCCTTCCATTTTAATTCTGCCACATAGTTATTACAGATCACTGTTTGTTACGGTGTGAAGAATATATACCCTTGTGCCTCTTCCCAGCCAGGTCGATGATTGAGTACATCAAGTATTGTATTCTGAAGAGAACATTTGAACCGGATCGCTCGGTCACTGAAACGTCAAATAAAATAATTTGGATGAAATTTTTACATTCTAGAATTTAAAGTTATGTTTTCTTAAATGTCAATAAACATAATTATCTGACCTGATTAATTTGCATCTAATTGGCAAAGTTATCGAATGATGAAAATATATGATCTGAAAAATATATATAATGATAACGTTATTTTATTGGATATGCTGCCTATTATATGACAAATGTATATATTTAAGAACTTCATTTACACATACATCACAAATAAAAACTATAAAATAATTTACATTTATAAACTGCACTAATTTTAATTGCATTACCTATGCTTACATCCAGATAGCTCACTCGATGCACAGTCAGTCTAGGATCAAATCTCATTGGTGGGCCCATTGGGCTATTTCTCATTCAAGCCAGCACCCACGACTGGTATTCCAAAGGCTGTGGTATGTACTATCCTGTCTGTGGGATGGTGCATATAAAAGATCCCTTGCTTGTAATAAAAACTGTTGCGGGTTTCCTCTCTAGGACTCTATGTCGAAATTAGCAAATGTTCGACATCCAATAGCTGATGATTGATAAATCAATGTGCTCTAGTGGTGTCGTTAAACAAAACAAACTTTAACTTCAATCACCGAATATTGCATGGTAAATAATTATTCTAGATTAATTCACATCATCAGTTATCTGTGATCATCAACATAACATTATAATATTGTGATGTGAAAAAAAACCTACTAAATTATTTTTACAGAGACTGGTAATTTTAGGAAGTTTGGGTCCCCTAACCCTAACCCCTTAAATCCACCCCAGTCTAATGGCTTAACCATTGCACCAGAGATTTACAAGTCAATTAACAGCAAATAATCTTGATGCTTACCTTACAAGAAACCTTGATCGTTTGCTTTGAAGGTACCCCGACACCTGAAAAAACAAAACAAGGACCAATCATTTAACATGGTTCCAAATAGATTGATTATCAAGGTGGGAGCCAGTACCGGGATGCGAACCCAGTACCCACCAGGCTTACGTCCGATGGTTTAACCACTACACCACTGAGGCCGGTACCGGACTGCGAACCCAGTACCCACCAGCCTTATGTCTGATGGCTTAACCACTACACCACTGAGGCCGGTACCAGGCTATGAACCCAGTACCTACCAGCCTTATGTCTGATGGCTTAACCACTACACCACTGAGGTCGGTACCGGGCTACGAACCCAGTACCCACCAGCCTTATGTCTGATGGCTTAACCACTACACCACTGAGGCCGGTACCAGGCTATGAACCCAGTACCTACCAGCCTTATGTCTGATGGCTTAACCACTACACCACCGAGGCTGGTACCGGGCTACGAACCCAGTACCCACCAGCCGTATGTCTGATGGCTTAACCACTACACCACTGAGGTCGGTACCGGGCTACGAACCCAGTACCCACCAGCCTTATGTCAGATGGCTTAACCACTACACCACTGAGGCTGGTACCAGGCTATGAATCCAGTACCTACCAGCCTTATGTCTGATGGCTTAACCACTACACCACTGAGGCCGGTATCGAGCTATGAACCCAGTACCCACCAGCCTTATGTCAGATGGCTTAACTACTACACCACCAAGGCCGGTACCGGGCTGCAAACCCAGTACCTACCAGCCTTATGTCTGATGGCTTAACTACTACACCACAGAGGCCGGTACCGGGCTGCAAACCCAGTACCTACCAGCCTTATGTCAGATGGCTTAACTACTACACCACCAAGGCCGGTACCGGGCTGCAAACCCAGTACCTACCAGCCTTATGTCAGATGGCTTAACTACTACACCACAGAGGCCGGTACCGAGCTACGAACCCAGTACCTACCAACCTTATGTCAGATGGCTTAACCACTACACCACTGAGGCCGGTATCGAGCTATGAACCCAGTACCTACCAGCCTTATGTCAGATGGCTTAACCACTACACCACCAAGACCGGTACCGGGCTGCGAACCCAGTACCTACCAGCCTTATGTCTGATGGCTTAACCACTACACCACCGAGACCGGTACACAGATTTTTATGTTCCAGTCAATATCATAGAGAATTGGTTGGAATGGGAGAAACAGCTAATCAAAATGGGTAATTTGTAGTTCACGAAGGTACATGTAAAGGTCTACGGTGATGTTATTAAACGGACCATAGATGTTTATCTTGATGAACTACCTAAAGGTAGGCTATAGTACCAGGCCCATTAGAGCCCGAGGGCCTATGCCTCACCCTACCTCCATTTGAGAATAAAAATGTACAGGTTTTTTGTTTATCTTTATATAAATAAAGGTAAAAATTGGGCTTGTGCCACCGTCCTCACTACAGGTTGTATCCCCCTCACGAGATTGTAACTTCTCAAATAATGAAGTTAAAATGTACCGTCGCATGAGATACTTTCGTAGCAGAATCGAACCACCTCGGTGGATCCATTCAGCTGATTGGTTTTCTTCTTTTTCCAACCAGTGCACCACAACTAGTCAAAGATCGTGGCATGTGCTTTCCTGTTTGTGGGAAAGTGCATATAAAAGATATTTTGTTGCATTAGGAAAAGTGTAGCGGGTTTCCTCTAATGACTACATGTCAGAATTCCCATATGTTTGACATCCCAGTAGCCAATGATTACAAATCAATGTGCTTTAGTAGTGTCGTCAAAACAAAACAAACTTTGAAATGTACCGGTGATAATAATGGCATACGGTTATACACGCGTGACGGTACTGCTGACAGTGTGCAACCTTTGGGTGGAGTGTAATCATTTAAAACTGAAAAGAAAATATATATCATGTATCAAACTTAATGACAACACCGACAGCAATTGCCATAGTTGAGATATAAATTGCCGTAGGTAGGGTGCTCCTCAACAATAGCAAACTGTATACACCTGGTGTATATTATCTGCCAGTATTTAACATGTGCATATTTGAAATATGTCTCCAAACAGCAAAATAACGGTTAAACCTTTTAGTCATGTTTATTTCAAGCAAAAGTCACTTAATAAATATTGCCATAGGTAGGCTTCAATTTGCCATCAGTGGGCCGTTTCACCCATGGCAATTATTTAAAAAATTGCTGTGGGAAACAAATTCTTAAGTTCGAGGCCTGTATATTTGGTATTTTGATTTTTATACAAAGTTTTAAAATATACAAGCCTACCTTAATATCTGTATTTTTGTGCTTTTACCCACAGCTCTTTAAAAAAAAAAATTTGGTTACATAATTGTTTTATTTAAAATTTAATCCTTATCTTCAAATGCTAACCTTTGTTTGACACCTAATAGCGAATGTGTATTTTTGTGCTGGGGTATTGTTAAACATTCATTTATTCGTGCACGGAAGGACTATATCAGTGTTTCTGCCAGAAAGAAATTTGTGGGTATGGAAGTATGGAATTGAATGCAACCACAGTCAACAGGGACTATGGGAGGCCTCTCCAAGAAAGAAAGAGTGATTAATTTTGTCAAAAGGTTAACTTAAAATAATAAAATCTGGAAAAAAATGTGGGTATGGCGCAATACCCATTTTACCCTCTAGCAGAAACCCTGTAGATATGGTGATATTAATTAAAATTTTGTGAGAGGATGGAGAAATAAGACCATCGTTACTATAGCAACTATTTTGTGTATCAATAAATTACTGTAAATAATTTTTAAATCTCCTGTAACGCAGAACAAGTGTATACAGTTTTTGTTTTGTTGTTTTTTTTTTTTTTAAAATAGCTATTTTGGTTTTGCTACATTAATACACTCGTTTCCGCAGTCGTGTACTGCAGATCTATATTTTTACGATGTCCATCGCGTTTCCAGATTAAGTTTCATACCTTGGGGGCATTTCTCTGTGCAGTCATCACGATCAGTTAACATTTAAAACACGACATGTTCACTAAATAACATTCTATTTTAAGGTATAAAAGTAAATACAGCTGTCAAACGACTAGAAGAGAAAATACACATTTTCTATCCATCATTTTCAGCCGTCTGGTAGAAGAAGAAGAAGCACGTCTTCCTCGGTTTGTTTATATCGTAAACTGGATCGGTATGACATTTACGACATTACAAACCAACAGCATAATGTTAAACTAAACGTAGAAGTGCACACAACAAAGGCTATATTCACAACGGATGATTATTTTTGTTTTATTCTGTGCTTGCATTTAATTTTATTGCACACAAACTGTAAAGGAAAGAAATGTATGTATGGGAGATTAACGACACCTCGGGCTCAGCAACGTTTTATGGTGACACTTGGATACGAGAGTTAGTTTGTTTTGTTTAACGACACCACTAGTGCACATTGATTAATTAATCACCGACTAATGGATGTCAAACATATAGTAATTCTGACACATAGTCATCTGAGGAAACCCTGTACATTTTTTCATTAAAATATATTTTATATGCACTTCACACAGACAGGAAGGCACATACCACGGCTTTTGACCAGTTGTGATGCACTGATTGAATGAGATAGAAAAAAACACATCAGTTAAATGGATCCACCGAAATGTGGTTCGATCCTGCATGCTAAGCACCTCAGACGAGCATTCAATCAAAAGACGGGGGGGGGGGGGGGGGGGGGGGGGAGAGAAGGCGCGTGTGAATTGGTATTTTATGCAAATATGTAGGCCTAGTTCTTTTTTAATATTCATTATTTCAAAGACTAGCACGTTTACGTCAATTTTAAGATGGACCACCCTGCGTCCGTTTAAAGTACTCTTTTTAACTTTTATTATTTTTATTTTAACATTTATGCAACACTAAATTGCTCGAATAACACGCCTCTAAGGATCTTTATTTCAACACCTTACCCTTATAAAATTCTGGACCCGCCAGGGTTATAGCATGCGTTACTGATATTGGCGTTTTAAGTATGTAACCTCCCTAAAATGGCTGGAAAATGGTATTTCAGAGCCTCTAGATTTCAAACTTTCCAGGGGGTGGAAATGCCCCCGGACCCCATAGTGTCTTGAGCCTTCTCTGCTCGTTCCGCCCTTCCCCATCCCCCCCCCCCCAAAAAAAAAAAGAAGTAAAAAAAAAGAAAGAATGAATGAATGAATGAATGAATGTTTAACGACACCCCAGCACGAAAAATACATCGGCTATTGGGTGTCAAACTATGGTAAATGCAAATAAATAAAGTGATGATCAACATCAATATTAAAATTCAAGGTTTAAACAAAAACAGTGTAAAGAACTGTGCAAAAAGGCAAATACAAATATCACAGAATTTTACGGACACCGAATTTTACTCTAAACTTCAATTTGTGCTGTATTGGCCATTCTCAAAGAGAATGTTACACCCCTGCACCACGGTGAGGTTACAGCACACGCAGGGGAAAAAAAGAAAGAAGGCACTTCGATAGTTTTCGTAGATTACGAACGTTGCCGGAAAAACAACTGTTTCGTCAACAATACCATGACGTTTTGAACAATATGATTATGGACATCAAAGTTGCTCTACGTACATTCCGCAGAATTTAGCCTAAATTCAAAAATGTATGAAGGGTATCGCTATTTGACGTCTATAATCATATTTAACGTGTACGAGAAAACATTAAACTACATAGTCTGCATTTATTATAATATATAAAACTAAAAAGACGGCGAAACTGTCACAACGGTTGCTTCTACAGTAGTTCTAGTGTGGATATTACCAAGACAGGTCAGTGTATTTATTAAATATACTAATGAAACATCTTTTAAATATTTCCAGCCTGGTACCACGATTGGTATGTGTCGTCCTGACTGTTGGATGGTGCATATAAAAGATCCTTTGTTTGTCAAAATTACCAAATGTTTAACATCCACAGCATGGGCGTATGGGGACTCTTTGATTTAGGGGGGCTGGAGGGGTTGATTTGCCCGAAATTTTACCCAGATAAAAACTGCCCGAATTTTTCCCACTGTTTTGCCAGAATTTGGAGGGGCAATTGCCCCCCCCCCCCCCCCCCCGGGTCGTACGCCCATGATCCACAGGCACGGCGGAAACAAGGAAACATTGGGGGGGGGGGGGCTGATGGAGAGTGGAGACTGATGGAGAGTGGGAGGCTGACGGAGACGGGGGGGGGGCTGATAGACAGTGGGTGGGGGGGGCTGACCGAGATTGGGGGAGCAAAGCAAAGTTTCTAAAAGGTTCGGGGGTATGCTCCACCGTAAGATTTTGAAATCTAGATGTCCTGAAATGCAATTTCCTGCATTTTACAAGTAAAATTCATCTCTGCCTTAAGATTTACTACCAATAATTATTATATAGAGTAGGGCTACATCTCCCCCCCCCCCCCCCGGTCCGCCGTGCCTAATCCAATTTCGTATAATTATCCCCGCAAAATGTCTAAGATATATTGGACTCGAGTACTCGAGGGTCAAACTCGACCCGGACCCGAAAACCCGACACTTACACTAGATGATGATGATGATGATGAGATTAAGGAATAAAGTAAAATAGCATTATGCATATTAATTCCAGCGCTGAACATGGATGCCAAATCATGCCACTGTATTGCATTTAGAAACCGGTTGATATATTCGGTGTTGTGACGGACGGATGACCAGTTTAAAAAGAAAAACTAGTGAATGAGCATATAGTTATTGTGTAACTTATATCGTTGATTATCTACTGCTGAAATTATTGTCCTACCTTGTCCATTGTATTATAGCAGATCATTGTATTCCACCTTGTACGGATATTCGAGGCCTGTGAACGGACTCGAGTCTTGCTAGACAAGACTCGTGCCAGAGTACTCGTGGAAACCCTAGAGGGTCATTTGACTTGTAACCGTAAAGCCGTTAATGGTGTTGTTTATTCAAATAAAAAAAGTTTGTTTTGTTCAACGACTCCACTAGAACACATTGATTTATTAATCCCAGAGTTGGTTTATCCTAGTAGCACATGTAGCACGTGCTATGGCCTCCGCTCTTCAGGGGCCCTCGCGGTCACGTGTTTATTTATTTTCTCAGGTATTTTTTCCCTCTCCCCGAGGGGGTTGCAAATAATATATACTGGGAAGGGGGCCCGGCTGTTATTTGTGCTCTTTAAATCGGCTCTGGATATTCCCGTGGGCCCATCATATACATTTAGTCCATTCGAATGTAAACATTTTACTACGCATACATCCTTTCACAGTCCTTGGAGTGTAAGTGCATGAAAACGCATTTCCTATATACATGTAAACACCTTTTTTGCTTCTTTTTTTGTTGTACATTTTCGTTATTGCAAGATCTAGAGGTCATGTCAAATTTACGATAGATTAATATGTCCGATTGCACGGACCATCAGTCAATAGCATTAATTATGTATACTGAAGGCCAAAAGAAACTTTACCATAGTTTTAAATCACTCTGGTGTAAAAACAACAAAAGATAGTCGCATGAGGTAAAATATATTGACTAGATCAATATGTCAACATTAACATAACTAAAAATGAGTTTCATTCAGCATCTGATAATGACGTCACATTTTCCCAAAGCGAGGTGGTGTACACAAATCGAGCTTTCAACTTCATGGACGACATGCAAAGCATACAGACGATCACTCAAGTCCAATGGCAAGTCACATTAATACCGTGTGTGACCACAACTTGCCCCAATACAAGCAATAATTCTCCGACGCATAGAAAAAATCAGTCGTCTGATGAGGTCACGTGGGACACGTTGCCATTCTTCTTGAAGGGCCTGGATCAGTTCCTGTTGGTTGGCTGGAGGGTGTGGTCGTTGTCGAACACGGCAATCCAAAACGTCGAACAGTCCTAGCCCATGTCAATCTCAAACGACGACGATGGTGTGGTGTCAGTAAGTGTCCTCTATATGGTCTGTAAGCCCTTATTCCATGAGTCCTGAGTCGCCTGGCCACTGTCTGTCTACTAACCCTGTGACCTAAGGCATTCATTGCTGATGACGTCACTGTCAGGAAGCGATTTCGTAGATGCAAGGTACGCAAGTACCGGTCATCACGGGGCGAAGTCACCCTGGGTCTGCCTGTTCTTGGCCTGTCTGATGTTTGCCCTGTTTGCCTGTAGCGTTGCATCAAGTTTGTAACAGTAACACGGGAACAACCGAAGGTTCTGGCGATGTGGGCATGAGTGGCTCCCATCTGTATCATACCCAGGGCTCTCTCGCGTTCCGTGACACTAAAAATACCTGTATCCTTATTTGTTTTTAAACCATAGGTGGACATTTAGGATACCAGAGGATGACATGCATAAATCTCAGCTGAAGATTCACAAATAACTGTGGTTTTCTACCTGTAGGACAAATCTAAGTGAATATTCTGGCACAGACGTTTGCCGGTCCATGGGGTATGATATAGGTGCATTAACCATTTAAACAACATTCAGTCAATGCTATTATATGTTTTTGCTGTACATTATTACTATGGCGACATGTCATGTCTAATTGACGTCGTTTGAACTGGTGAGACAGCATGGACCAAAACACAAATAGTACGACCTTATGTTGACATTTTGTTTACTGCATACTGATAGAAACAAAACATGTAGAGTAAATAGGTGTACGTTTATAACATGTAACAGGCCCGTAGGAATCCACCGGACAGGGATCTATGCCAACTTTACGGTGGTTTTTGTTTGTTTGTCTTCTTTGTTAATATTGTTCGTTGTTGGTTTGTTTGGTTGGAGTGTGTGTGTGTGTGTGTGTGTGTGTGTGTGTGTGAGAGAGAGAGAGAGAGGCTCTCTCTCTCTCTCTCTCTCTCTCTCTCTCTCTCTCTCTCTCTCTCTCTCTCTCTCTCTCTCTCTCTGTCTCTGGTTCTATGTGTGTGGTAGTGGTTTTGGTATTTATTTTATTTTTATTTTTCATTTGTTTTTAAGTGAAACAAAAAAATGTGGTTGTTTCAACATTGTCGTACATTATAACATTGAATACATACTATTAACCTTTAAAACAGCTATATGTTGACCATTTGTTTGACATCCAATAGCCGATGATTAATAAATCAATGTGCTCTAGTGGTGTCATTAAACAAAAACAAAATAAACTTACCGAAAGGTGAAATATACGCGGAGGGAGCCTGCATGCCTCTGCACCCCTATACATATCATATGCCCTCCTCACACACACGCACGCATGCACGCACGTATAATAAATAACGAAAATCTCACAATTTAATTAAATATTAAAACCGGTAGACAAAGAAAACATCCCCAATGTCCCAGAGAAGAAAGATGTTGCGTCATTTGTCTAAATAGAATAGAATCAGGGATTCGTGTAATTTCTTCTATATTGTGGCAAACGTAGTTAGACGTTGTGATGTACCAATGATCGATTATAATCGAAAATTGATCGGTAAATTAGTGATTTGTAGAACCTATCCCGGTGAACGAGACACTAGGCTAAGTGCATGGCACTTATAATTCAAATCAATCTTATTTGTAATTGGAAAGTTGATCATTTGGTTCAAACTGATTTATATAAATGATGCTCGATGATGAAAATCCAACCGATATCTCAACACTAGGTAAAAGCTCACCTCACCATAATATAATAAGATTTTAATGCAAAATACAAATAGTACTGTTTTAATCTCACAATATCGCCCCACCATATTATGGCATCATCTACTGATGCAAAATACAAACACCTACTGTGTGAATAAATTTGTGTTAAGCTGTAGGCTGTGCTCATGACGTGTACCACCGGTGGGGCAGGATATGCCCAACTTTCGCGAACACCTGAAATCATCACTGTTTTTACAGTGATTCGTTAGTGCATGCATCACAACTGTATATATATATATATATATATATATATATATATATATATATATATATATATATATATATATATTATCATTGAGCTCTATCTTGTGCAAGTTTGAGTTTAAGCTAATCTTAGGAGTGGCAGCCCTCATACAGGCTGTACAAGAGGCATGAAACATCCTGTTAGGATCTCCTATGAGAGTGGCAGTCCTGCAGGCGGTACAGGAGGGATGAAACATCCCGTTATGTATCTCCTAGGAGAGTGGAGGTCCTCCTAATTACGAGCACCGATAGTGGATCGTGGGCGCAATCACGACTTTTCCCTAACATCCTTTCGACTCAGCCTTGTGAAGACGTACGATTTTCATATCGAATACTACTGTATTTTCATATCGAATACTACTACTGTATTTTGATATCGAATACTACTGTATTTTCATATCGAATACTACTACTGTATTTTCATATCGAATACTACTGTATTTTGATATCGAATACTACTGTATTTTCATATCGAATACTACTACTGTATTTTCATATCGAATACTGTTTTTTCGTTCAGATGTATCGCTATTGGCAGTTATACCAAAATGTCGTCATTCAATATATACAGGGGTGGGATTTAGCTCACGTCGCCTGAGGTGCTTGTATCGCAGGATCGAACCACCTCAGTGGATCCATTCAACTGATTGGGGTTTTTTCTCGTTCCAACCAGTGCACCA
Source organism: Gigantopelta aegis (assembly GCF_016097555.1). Classification (NCBI taxonomy): domain Eukaryota; kingdom Metazoa; phylum Mollusca; class Gastropoda; order Neomphalida; family Peltospiridae; genus Gigantopelta; species Gigantopelta aegis. The sequence continues at coordinate 49,564,114 of NC_054712.1, read as the reverse complement.
CAACTGGTCAAAGGCCGTGGTATGTGATGTCCTGTCTGTGGAAAAGTACATATAAAAGATCCCTTGCTGCTAATGGAAACAATGTAGCGGGTTTCCTCTGATGACTACGAGTCAGAATTACCAAATGTTTGACATCCAACAGCCAACGATTAATTAATCAATGTGCTCTAATGCTGTCGTTAAACAAAATAAAACAAACCAAACTTTAACTTTTCATACAATATACAAGCATGTCGCCATGTTTTTTATGCGTTTGTTTGGTTGGTTGAGGTTGGCTTTGTTTTTGTTGTTAAAAGAAACATCATCAATTAAGACTATATTACCTCAAAGACAAATCAAACATCATTGTTTATGGAATTTTATTACCAGAAGCGTTACTGTAGTTAGAGTACACGTAGTCCAGCAAACGGCTGATGCTCCCAGGAAACGTGAGACAAACCGAATCATCCGACATTGAGCCGAGAGCACGACCCCCCGAGACAGACCAACCTACGACCACTGCAGCAGTTCCTTCCGTTTCCAACAGAGCACCTCTGTCCATAATTTGCGCACTACAAACCATAATAATAATATTAGTCCATTTAATTACCTTTTGTAATTATCATTACATTCTTATATATATAATTCTTTCTCTCTTTTTTTCTCTTTCATTCTATCTATCTCTCTCTCTCTCTCTCTCTCGCTCTCTCTGTGTGTGTGTGTGTGTGTGTGTGTCTCCGTGTCTCTCTGTTTATCTTTTTGTTTCATTCTCTCTCTCTCTCTCTCTCTCTCTCTCTCTCTCTCTCTCTCTCTCTCTCTCGCTCTCTCTCTCTGTGTGTGTGTGTCTCCGTCTCTCTCTGTTTCTCTATTTGTCTGTCACTGTCGCTCTCTCTCTGTCTCTCTCTCTCTGTCGGCGTCTCCGACTCTCTGTCTCTGTCCTCTGTCTCCTCTCTCTCTCTCTCTCTCTCTCTGTCTTCTCTGTCCTCGTCCTCCTCCCTCCTCTCTCTCTCTCTCTCTCCCGTCTCTCTCTCTCTCTCTCTCTCTCTCTCTCTCTCTCTCTCTCTCTCTCTCAAGAGTTGAAATAATTATATTTATTTATAAATGTGTATACAGTGTATAATATACGTTCATCCCCCCTTAAGGTTTAACATACATGTGTGTGTGAAAAGAATGGGTGTTAAAATGTATGTTATATATATTTATGGATGTAACCCACAATGTATGTATGTATGATTTTATAAACATTTAATAGTTAAAAAAGGTTTTATTGGAGTAGGGACCCTATGCACCCCCTCCTCTGCTTACGCCACTGATCACCCTTGGCATGCCCTTATCTGTGGGCAAACCTGGCACTTGCAACTGTGAATATATATACATTAGTATATGTCAATTCTTTTCAATTCTTTATTTATCTAGAGCTTTACAACTCATCAGTACAAAAAACCACATACCTTACATACATGTGCGTACATGCATACATACATACATGCATGCGCGTACGTGCGTACGTCCGAGCGTACGCACGAGCATGTGTGGATGAATGGATAATTGGAAGGATGAGTTTGTTGACGTGTGTGTTCGGTTGTGAGTGCATGTATGTTTCTGAAACATGGCGAGATAAACGAATAAATCTTACGCCCCCTCCGCGGCCAAATCCGTTCATAAAGTAGCCCGTGGTCGACGCGATGCACACGAGTAGAATTAGAACGAGGAACTTCATTGTTGCGTAGACTGCGAAGAGTAAACTAGAAATATATATGTCATTGTTAATATATACATAATTATATAATTTTGAATTTCCCACCGCAGGCCTGAAGGTACGAGGCCCAAAATATTTACTACATGTGTTCTACTATATATTGATACCGGTCCCCCCATAAAAAAATAAAAAATAAAAAATAATAATACTAATAATACTAATAATAATAATAAAAGGGACCAAAACAAAACTAAATAAAAAACAAAACAAAACAAAACAAAACAAAAAAAAGATATGGAATATTTAATATAAAATTAGTAAAAGAATATGGGGACTCTAACTTTGATATTTTTCACTATAATATAGTTTTCCGTCTTTATTAGGTTACAATAATTCCTTTCAGGCATTATAAATATAGAAAATATATATAAAGTTAGGAACTTTCTGCTAATTACCTAATTGCAAAGTATAGACAAAAGTTTTCTTAGCAAAAAGAAATAATAATAATAAACATTGTCTGCAGGCAATAATTCGTATAGTTTATTAAAAAAAAAAAAAATTACTAAGACAAACTTTGATTTATCTGTATTTTTTTAAATTGTTTAAAGGGACATTCCTGAATTTGCTGCATTGTAAGATGTTTCCGACATTAAATATATTTTCTGGTTTAGAATATAAGTGTCTGAACATACAATGTGTTTCTGTTCGTCTTAATATTTGCAAGAATCCCAAACTGAATTTTGTCTTCAAATAATTTCGTACGTACAAAGAAATTATATGTTTGGAAATAAAATGAAATTTAACCTAGTACACATATTAGAACGATCAGAAACACGTTTAATATACAGACACTAATATTTTATGCAGAAAAATATATTTGATATGTAATTACAATCGTTAAAAAGTTTTTGTTAGTCGATACATCTTAAAAATTGTAGCAAACTCAGGAATGTCCCTTAATTAGCAGAAAGGTCCTAAATTTATATATACTTTTTATAATTATAATGCAGCAATGCTCGATAGGCATTATTACAACCGAAAACTACGTTATTAGGCACTTTAAAAAAACCCAATTTGTGTAAAATTAGTTTAATTAATTCTGTAAATACGTACTTACCTATGAGACTCAAAACACAGCAGATTATTGTGAATTTTGTAAACGGCTGTTTATATATATTTCCTGCTATGAGACAGATGGCGATCGGTGACAAAAACAGACGTCAGTTCAAGGCTTCTAATTGGAAATGCTGTCAGCAGACGATAACAGGAGTTCCGGTCACTCAGGGTGGCACTCACTGACGTTTGGATCGAAATTAATAACACCTTTCTTGTTTTATCGGTTGGTCAAGACTGGCGATTGACGCCGATAACAGAAGTACCTCACAAACGAGCCAAATTATTTCTAGCCATGTTATACTGCTTAAAACCGCAGGACAGTTGAATATTATTTTATTTAACGATACCACTAGAACACACTGATGAAGTAATACTCGGCTCTTGGATGGTAATTATTACACGCAGTCTTCAGAGGAAACCTGGTACAGTGTACAGTTTTCACATTAGTCTAATGATTAGACACAAGGGATCTTTTATAATATGTATATATATGTATATAATATACACACACACACACACACACACACACACACACACACACACACACACTGTGAGGAAAGTACGTACCACATCCATTTACTTACCAATTGTAGGACATTAGATAGGTCGGCCGGGAAAACCAGTGGTCCACTGAGGTGGTTCGGTCTTACAACCCATGCATCTCAGGCGAGTACTCTACCGACAAAGCTAAAACAATGAGAGAGAAGAGAACACTGACCCCCCGAGACGAACGACCGAGCGGACCGATTCTCCGAATTTCCGGGAGGAGAGTGAGCAATGGACTCATGGGAGAGAGAGGAAGCACCGACCCATTTGTTTGTCAGGTCATCGAGTCTGCCCGTTGGACCACGCCACCCCCGAGAGAGTGACCCTTTATCATGACCTCCAACCACTCGCACAGCGCAGGATCGAACACGAGCGCTCCGCCCTGCCCCATGTTTTTGAGGACGCGAGACACGAGGGGGGGGGGAGATCCATAACCCAGAGCAACGTACACCAGAGACGCTTTCGTTGCGAGACTGAGCCCGGTACGCCACCTGAAGGCCCCGGAGACGAGCGAGGAGACACCGTATGGTTCGCTCTTCTTTGTATCAAGAGCACCCTAGGGAGGTCGACACACCCTGCGAGAAGCCATCGACCCCTTCTCCCTCCCCCGTATACTCCCGAGGTCCAAGAGGCGGCTGAGCGATGACCAGAGTGACCGAGACCCCCCCTCCCCTCGAACCGAAGACGAGAACGACCCAGACCGATGGAGAGCCAGGAGCTAGCGGCCAGGCTCCCAGAGGCTCTTCTACAGACCGAGGCCCGAGATCGGAAGAGGAACTAGAGAGAGAGAGGGGGGGGGGGGAAGGGGGAGCGAAAGAGTGAGAAAGATGAGAGACTTTATATCAGAGCGAAAGACACACAGGAATGCAGAGAGAGATCGCAGAACTGATCCTCCTCCGACCCGAGGAACCAACGTCCGACTGATCAGACCCTTGCAAGATCCATTCGTCTGTGTTCCAGCCGGAGAGAGGAGGAGCAGAGTAGAGAGCTGACGATGACCCGAAGGAGGGCCAAGAGAGGG
>NC_054712.1:49539753-49547253 GCF_016097555.1 Gigantopelta aegis | reverse complement strand
CGCACACGTACACACACATGTACACACACATATATACAATGGCAAATAAAAGCAATAGTCAACGCAGGTAATTTTTGTTATACTTCGAGGAAAAAACCAACAAAGTGTACCTAGGGACACCAAAATGTGCTCGACATAAGCCTGGTACTCGAGGTTAGCGTGCTCAAGATAACAGTGCTCGATTTGGTAACATTACATAGGGAAAATGCCGGGACCGGCAATGGACCTCGAGATATGTTGGGTACTCGAGGTTACCGAGGTCGAGATACCGACGTTTGGCTGTATTTCGAAACACCAGATCCGTTGAGATGCTTTGAATGATATCAATTTAACTACATCAAACGAATTTGATTAATAAATAAAATTAACGCCAACATGACAATAACGACTGTTATCTTGACATTTAAGTGTCATCTTGTCATTGGATGGCATTTAATAAGTTTGACCTCCATAGTTTTATATAAAGCTCATTTCAAAGAAAATATTTGATAAGAACTATAATTATATTGCCTGTATGACATATGTTCACGTATAAGAAAGTGTTCGGTCATTAACGGGGAAAATAAAACAATATATATTTTTCTGGTCAACGACTATAATAAGGAAATATTAAGACATTTTTGTATCAGGTAGTAGTGGTAATGGTAGTGGTAGTAAAAGTAATAGCAGTAGTAGTGGTAGTAGTAGAAGTAGCAGTAGTAAAGGTAGTAGTAGTGATAGTAGTAGTGGTGGTAGTAGTAGTCGTATTAATAATAGTAGTAGTAATTGTAGACCTATAATTATATTGCCTTTCTACATATGCTCACGTATAAAAACATTTATATCATTAACGGGGAAAAACTAACATACATTTTTTTGGTCAATAACTATAACATTTCTATCAGGAGTGGTGGTTGTAGTAGTAGTAGTAGTGGTGATAGTAGTAGTGGTGGTGGTGATGGTGGTGGTGGTAGTAGTAGTAGCAGTAGTAGTATCAGTAGTAGTAGTAGTAGTAGTAGCAGCAGTAGCAGTAGCAGCAGTAGTAGTAGTAGTAGTAGTAGTAGTAGTAGTAGTAGTAGTAGTAGTAGTAGCAGCAGCATTACTAGTAGTAGTATTGGTAGTAGTAGTAGTAGCAGTAGTAATGGTAGTAGTATTAGTATTAGTAGTAGCAGTAGTAGCAGTAGTAATGTTAGTAATAGTAGTAGTGGTGGTGGTGGTGGTAGAAATAGTAGTAGTAGTAGAAGTAGTAGTAGTAGTAGTAGTAGTAGTAGTAGTAGTAGTAGTAGTAGTAGTAGTAGTAGTAGTAGTAGTAATGGTAGTAGTACTAGTAGTAGTAGTAGCAGTAGTTGTAGTAATGGTAGTAGTAGTGGTGGTGGTGGTGGTGGTAGTAGTAGTAGTAGTAGTGTCACGGGGATCCTATAATACCCGTAACTGAATGAAACACGATTATCAAAATATCTCTCCTAACTGTATATCTATTAGATCTCTCTGTAACGGGCGGTTATACCCTAGTGTGGCTCGTCTAGGTATGATTAGAGATACGATCTTATATAAAGTATATGTAATATAGCACGTTTAGTTCATTAGAAAACACAACAAAAACACAATACACTTTGGAATCTGTATTAACCTACGCTGACAAATGTACTGCCGCAGTAGTTAATTAACAACAACAAATAATAACAACCCAGAACTGATAACTTAATTAGTTAATCTCTAGGTGTCTAGTTTACACAATATGCTAATCACTTCACCGTGACACAACACCCACACGTGTGATAATTGAGAAACGCTTCCAGGAGAACTTAATTAATAAAGGAATTACAACTCTATTCCTAACTGGTTAATTTTTAATTAACCCTTACTACTCGTTCAATAACGTGTGATAATTGAGAAACGCTTCCAGGGGAACTTAATTAATAAAGGAATTACAACTCTATTCCTAACTGGTTAATTTTTAATTAACCCTTACTACTCATTCAGTAACCTTGTAACACAGAATTAATACTGGTACCTATCACAATAAAGACAATAACCTACAGTTTACCTAGTTCCTCTAGGATGACTGGCTAAGCCTTAATAATTATTTAGTACAGTGAGCCTACAGTATACTGCGTCAGATGACCGGCAGCACCGTCTAAATAATATTGGTATAATACAGTATTAAAATATTTAAAGTCACATCAATCACATCAAGGTTATACAACAGAGCAGAAATGATATTTACCAAGTCCAAACGGACGAACGTTCCCTGGAAGCCTTCCAATATGTTTCTCCCCGATATTTCTAAAACCCTAGCTATTTATCATAATAACCGAATATCTCCTGGGGGTACATCGCGGCCCTCCCCCTATCAAGTGATATTTCCACAGCGACCACGCCGGCATATTTGTCTTAGATCGCCAGACTTACTGACGCCTAGTCGCCAAAATCACGGTCGTCGAAACCGCACTCGCAGAGGTATTACGTAACTACTGGCCACATGGCCTCCACAACTGGACTAAGTGCATAGTGGGGTGCACGTTCGCGCGAAGGTATTACGTAACAAAGTGCCCACCTGGGCTAAGTGCATATTGGAACTGCACACGGCCCTCTAAAACAATTAATATCACCACAGGCGAAAAGAAATTAAGAGCATGTACCGTCACACACCCCTACCTCAAAAAGGATATTTCCTCTACTCTAGGAATAGGGAAATATACTACAATAAAACAAATGTGCGTTAACCGACGCATCCGGGCATTTATAACACATAGTAATAAGGTGACTACCAGTAATCACACTGAGTCTCTGAGTCCCTGGTATACAAATAAAATATATAAAAACAAAACAGAAATCAAGAATGTCAACACATTATTATAACGTTCAACTTCGGGACAGGGCATAAGCGATTACATTGGATGTGCCCTTGATATGTTCAATGGTAATTGGGAATTCCTGCAGGAGAAGACTCCATCTCAAAACTCTCTGGTTGGTGGCTTTCATTCTGTGAATGAAAGTGAGTGGATTATGATCAGTAAAGACCACCACTTGATGCACTGCCGATTTCACGTAGATCTCAAAATGCTTCAGAGCTTGTACCATGGCCAAAGCTTCCTTCTCTATAGTGGAATAGTTCACCTGGTGTTAGTCAAACTTTTTGGAGAAGAAACTTACAGGATGGTCCAGCCCATTTTCGTCTTCCTGGAACAGCACAGCTCCAGCTCCCACGTCACTGGCATCCACAGCTAGTTTGAAAGGCATTCGGTAGTCTGGCGCTGCCATCACGGGAGACGAGGAGAGCATCTGCTTGAGACGGTTGAATGACTTCTCGCATTCATCTGACCACTGGAACTTCGTTTCCTTCTTTAGCAGCGATTTGATGGGGGCCGCTACCGTCGCAAATTTAGCACAGAAACGACGATAATAACAGGCCATACCAAGGAACCGGCGAACTTCACGACGGTTGGTCGGTGCAGGGTACTGGCTGATGCTTAGTGTCTTGGCCTGCAGTGGGGCGACGCAACCATGTCCGACAGTATGACCTAAGTAGGTCACTGAAGCTTTCACGAATTCACATTTGCCCAGGTTCACAGTCAAGTTAGCTTTCTGTAGGCGACTGAATATTTGTTGTAACCCGGTTAAATGTTCATCCCAAGTGTCGGTGGCTAACACCACATCGTCCAGATACACACTGACGTTTTCTAGGTCTGATAACACCTGGTTCATCATCCTTTGAAAGGCAGCAAGGGCAGTCTTCAAACCAAACGGCATCACTCGGAATTGGAAGAGGCCGTCAGGTGTGATGATCGCCAGAATGTCCTTAGCTTCCTCCGTTAACGGAATGGCATAAAAACCCTTCAGTAGGTCCAATTTGGTGATGTATTGCGCGTGTCCAACTTGGTCGATGCAATCGTCAAGGCGGGGTAGAGGGTAGGCATCTGCCTTGATGAGTTGATTCACGCGACGTAGGTCAGCGCAGACCCGGAAACTGTTATCTCCCTTTTGAATCAGAATAACAGGTGATGCCCACTGACTGTTTGATGGTTCCAGAATGTCGTGTTCCAACATGTAATCTATCTCCTTTTTTAGTGCCGCACGTTTTACAGGATTTATCCGATAGGCATGCTGTCGAATCGGTGTAGCGTTGGGTTCCAAGCGCACCTCCTGGATTAAGGTATTGGTAACCGTTAGAAAGTCCTGACAAATGGAAACATTGTCTTGTATCAACGTAGTCAACTTTGCTCGCTGGGTGCTGTCAAGGTGCTGTAGATAAGAACTCAAGTCTGCTAGAATCTGGCTGTTGGTTAACTTGATCTCTGCAGTCTTGACGTCATCACAGGAAGTTGAGTGACTCTCAATTTGGACAGGCAACACTGGAACTATCGGCAGTCTGTCTAAATAACCTTTTAGCAAATTGATGTGACAATACCTACTTTTCCTAACCCTATCAGGAGTGTTTATCACATACCCTGTCTCATTAACCCGTTTGTGCACAACATAGGGACCGAAATATCTGTTCTGTAATGAACCCCGTTTAATGGGAAGGTACAGCAGCACTTTATCCCCTGGTTTAAATTCCCGACTCTTAGCCTTCCTATCAAACACTGATTTTATTTTGCTCTGAGCATAGCTCAGGTGCTTCCTAGCCAGTTCGGTCGCCTGCCACAACCTATCTCTAACTCTCCCTACATAAATCAGCAGGTTTTCGGCATTATCCTTGTCTAACCAACTATCTTTTACCAATTTGAGAGGGCCTCGGGCTGAATGCCCATAGACCAACTCAAATGGGGTGAATCCTAAGGATTCTTGCTTAGCATCCCGTGCTGCGAACAACACGAAAGGAATTGACTGGTCCCAGTCAGTACCATTGTCGAAACAATGGCAGCGGAGCATACTTTTCATGCTCTGGTGGAAACGTTCTATTGCGCCCTGGCTCTCAGGGTGGAATGCAGCAGAACGAATCTGTCGTATATCTAACATAGACAGTACTTGCTGGATTAACTTGCTCATAAAGTTCGTACCCCGGTCGCTTTGAATTTCACCTGGTAAACCCGTGTACGTGAAGTACTTAAGCAGCGCACTAGCTACAACAGACGCAGTAACCTTCCTTAAGGGAATCGCCTCTGGAAAACGCGTAGTTAAGCACATAATTGTTAACAAGAATTGGTTGCCTGAACGCGTTTTCGGTAATGGCCCCACGACATCTATCAACACTTTTGAAAAAGCTTCCCCCAACTATGGGAACCTTCTGCAGGGGATAGGGGGGAATTAGCTGATTTGGTTTGCCCACAACCTGACACACATGACATACAATGCTTACTGACATCTACAAACATTCCCTTCCAATAAAACTCTGAGGCAAGTTTACTATGAGTTTTATTCCGCCCTAAGTGGCCAGCAAACACGTCCTCATGTGCTAACAATAACAATGACGGACGGTACTTAGAAGGCACCACAATTCTACATCTTGTCACACATTCCTCACTATCAGGCACAACCCTTTCCACACACTTATTCATTAATACTCCCTTGTCCATATAATAACCTGACATCTGATCCTCCATCTCACCCTCAGTTAACAATGTAGTGCGAGCTGCCAACAAACTTGGATCAGTCCCCTGCTCTAGGATTAACTCTTGTCTATTACAAAATAAGTCCCTCCTATCAAACACAACTGGTTCATTTCCCCTCTGCGGGAGATCAACAGGTTCCACCACATTTAATTCCTGAGTTGACTTATCTACCATTTTACTGATAACCTCATCCACTCCAATTTCATGGCTCACACACGTATCAGACATATCACAAATATCCTCTGGGTCTCGTGTTACCCTTCTGGCCATAGCCCTAGTCATTACACACGCAGGATATCTAGTCTCATCAACCTCACTAAACCGACCACTTGCGCATTATCGCGTTTCCTTTTAAAACAGTCCCCGACAAGATGGTTATCCTTTTTACAGTAACTGCAATGTGGACGAAATATTCGTGCATTGGCTGATAATGCAGGCTTATCCTTACTTTGCCCACCGGGTGCATTCCTTGCCTGACTAGCTGACCAACTAGATAATTCTCCCCGATAGTTACCTTCCCGGGAAAAACCTGGCTGAAATTTCTTCTTATCACCCTGTTGTAAAGAGCTACCCTGTACTGCCTGAGCTTTGTGTATTAACACGTAATCATCTGCCACTATGCCTGCCTCCTCTATCTTTTTGACATCACGATCCTCTAAATGAATACGTAAGCTAACTGGTAATCCATTTTTAATGTCCTGTGAGATCAACAACTCCCGTAACTCGGTATATGACTCTACCTGATGAGAAATCACCCATTTATCAAACATCCCTGCCTTCTTAGCCACAAACTGACTATAAGACTGACCCTGCGTTTTTCTCAACTCGCTATACCGTAAACAATAATCCTCAGGTCGTAATTCATATGCCCTCAACACTGCCGCCTTAACTAGGTCGTACTGACTTGCTCGCTCGTCACTCATTGAATTATAAGCTACACTAGCCTTCCCCTTAAACTTAAGACACGGCTAACAATGTTCACTTAGACTGCGGCCAATTTAGCTGCTTAGCGACCCGTTCAAAAAGTTGGAAGAACATACCTACCTCCTGGTCATCAAATACAGGCACTGATCTATAAGCCTCCGACATGTTAAACCCACTTCCGGCTTCCCGTCTAACTTCTTCAGTATTCAACTTTAACTCATGTTCCACTTTTAATTTTGCTAACTGGAATTCTGTATCCCTGTCTCTCTCTTCTCTCTCTCTCTATCTCTCTCTTCTCTATCTTCTCTATCCCTTTCTTCTCTTTCTCTCTCTCTCTCTTTCTCTATCTCTATCTTCTTTCTCTCTCTCTCTCTCTCTCTCTCTCTCTCTCTCTCTCTCTCTCTCTCTCTCTCTCTCTCTCTCTCTCTCTCTCTCTCTCTATCCCTCTCTCTATCTCTCTCTTCTCTCTCTCTATCTAACGCATGTTCTTCTCTTTCGTACTCAAGCTGCTTAAAAGCTAATTGTTGTTCCACACTTAACTCATTTATCTCTATTTCTGGAACAATCTCACTGTCTTCCATAACAAGACTATCACCAAAAATTTCCTGGATAATAATTGTCCTTATATCTCCTAAGGTTTTAGCTGATGCTAAATCAATTTCTCGCTCACCCGCGGTTTCAACTAACTCGGCCTTACGTGCTCGCTTAATCTCCACTACACTGAGCGTAGGCCTATCCAGCAAATTCTTATCCATGTTTAGATATGACGCACTTATTATTAATTAATTTTCTAGTGAACAACGTTGCTACTTCTAGTTAATTTGTAAAAATAATTTATAAAGCCCCCATTTACAAACAATACTTTTTTAAATATGCATGTCCCGTTTCAGATCCGGGACGAGCGCCCCAATTTTTACTCCTGTCACGGTGATCCTATAATACCCGTAACTGAATGAAACACGATTATCAAAATATCTCTCCTAACTGTATATCTATTAGATCTCTCTGTAACGGGCGGTTATACCCTAGTGTGGCTCGTCTA
>NC_054712.1:49497253-49537253 GCF_016097555.1 Gigantopelta aegis | reverse complement strand
AACTCGTTCTGGGTTAGAGCCTGTACCGGGCGGCGAACCCTGTACCTACCAGCCTGTAGTCCGATGGCTTAACCACTGCGCCACCGAGGCCGGGTTTTTTCTCTCTCAGCGTAGAGTCCCTTCTTACATATGTATATTGTAAATGAGTCGATAAAACAGGCTAAAACACATATGTGCCCCTGAGTTGGAGTGATCAACAAGCAGAACCGTTATCTAGAGGGATTCGGCTACAGAAATATACTTTTCGTATAAATCCCTCTTCCAGGTGACACCCAACACCCGTCTACGCCCAAACTATCTCTTCCTTACAACAACAACAACAAAAGCATCTTAATACTTAAAACGTCTTCCTTTTCTTCTGGTTAGGGGAAAGAAGTCACTTCTACTTTTCCAATTCTAGATTAGAGAATACTTACTAGTCCACCTTCAAGCCTGTACTGGCCACAGATTATAGTTATCTGCCCTTTTGGTAATATATTCGCAGAACTAGCTATGATCACGTGATTGTATTTTGTTATTTTTAAGATTTTTATCTCCAGCGATAAAGAGTCTTATTAAAAAAAAAATCATTTCAACTTATGTTCGTGCTTATATCCAATTAAGGTGCAAGCAAGTTGTCCTGGACACACACCTCAGCCATCTGGGCTGTCTGTCCAGGACAGTGTGTTAGTTGTAAGTGGTTAGTGGTTAGTGAGAGAGAAGAGGGTGTAGTGGTCTTACACCTATCCATTGAGTTGTTGAAACTCGATCTGGGTGGGAGCCGGTAGTTATCTGCCCTTTTGGAAATAAATTCGCAGAACTAGCTATGGTCACGTGATTGTGTTTTGTTATTTTTAAGGTTTTCATATCAAGCGATGAAAAGTCTTATTCTAATCACTCTCGTGTGCCTCGTCTCGGCCATGGCGTTCAACTATGGAAATGGAAATGGAAATGGAAATATATTTAACAATGTAAGAAATTTATTTACATTTTCTAAATATCACTTCTAAAAATACCTCTGCACTGGCATTATTTAAAAATAATATTGAGGCGTGTAGGTTACGTATGCACATAAATAGCATGCGCGCGCGCACACACACATACACGCACGCGCGTACACAGACACGCACACACACACACATAAACATACATACTGGAACATGTACACAGGCATATGTGTGACATAGGGGTGGGCAAAATGTCAGTATCGGTTATGACTACCACGAGCCCTGATGACAGCTTGACAACGGCGACGCATGGAAGCAATCAAACGTAGTACAACACGTTGTGGAATGTTCTGCAACTCATGCTGCAGTGCCATAAGAAGTTGCGGAAGTGTTTGGGGTGGTGGATTCCTCCGGCGCACACGCTGATCCAGTGCATCCCATAGATGTTCTACTGGGTTTAAATCCGGCGAACGGGCAGGCCAAGGTAATGTTTGAACGTTGTGGTGCTGCAGAAACTCCTGACTGACAAGTGCAACATGTGGTCTGGCATTGTCATGCTGAAACATTCCACCGTTGACGTTCATGTGCGGAATGACGTGATGCTGCAGGATTTCGTCTCTATATCTGACGCCAGTCAGTGCACCTGCCACATGCACAAGAGCAGTCCTACCACCATGATGGATTCCTGTCCACACCATGACACTGCTACCACCAAAACCGTCGAGTTGTTGTACGCAGTTCGGAGCATAACGTTCCCCTCGACGTCAACAGACACGTGTGCGTCCATCAGAACGTGACAGGAGAAAACGAGACTCATCTGACAACAAAACAGTCCTCCACCTGGCACGTGTCCATCTCACCCTCGGCTGGCACCACTGCAGACGCTCCGCTAAGTGACGTGGGGTCAAAACGTTATATATATATATATATACATCATTGTGTTGATGTCGTGGGAACCACAAAAAATATCGAGTTAACCAAATAGTAAATATTTAAAACAAAGCAGAACAAAGGGAAACACACACACACACACACACACACATGCAAACACACACGCTCACACACACACACACAGGCGAGGGAAGGACAACATCAATTCACGAGTGCAAGATAAACGGTATTGCCGGTATTGCCAAGTAGCGAGTTGGGTATTGTGTTTATTACCCACAAACAATATTTATCACTTAATGGAAGATTTTCGAACGATACTGTTGTTGAAAATAAGTTTGCAAGTTGAGAATAAGAGGCAGCGTTGCGTCATAGCTGTGACGTACATATCGCTGATGACGTAAGTTAGTTGTTGACATGACTTCTACCATGGAAACTATTCTTACAATTAACCGCACTGTTTATGACGTCAAAACGTATCTATATAATATAAAACAGTAGTAGTAGCAGCAGCACTAGTAGTTGTAGTGGTAGTAGCAGCAGTGTTATAGTAGTAGTCGTAGTAGTAGTAGTAGTAGTAGCTGCAATAGCAGTCGTAGTAGCAGCAGCAACAGCAGAAATAATTATAGTAGTTATAGCAGCAGGAACAGCAGCAACGGCGGCAGCAGAAGCAGCAATAGTAGCAGTAGTAGGAGTAGGAGTAGTAGTAGCCTAACTACATCTAGTAATACATTTACAATTGTGTTGGGATTAAAAATTATACATGTATATTCTTCTAGTGCATCAGAGCTGGAGGTTTGTGTGGCGGAATAGGCGGTGGAATAGGCGGCGGAACAGGAGGTGGAATAGGGGGCGGAATAGGCGGTGGAATGGGTAGGTTCTGCTGTTCCGACACCAGGTGCAAACTGTCCTCTCGTGGAGTGTTGACTTGCCAGTACAGGTGGAGATAAAACATTTCGCTTGCACACAATAAACCAAGTTACCCAATTCACTGCACCATTTGTTTGTCGTTTTTTATAACAGCGTGAACCTGTCTGACTCAAGTGGCAATTGGTTTGGTTGGGATTATTAGGTGGGAAACCTATTGTTTTTGCTGGGGTTATTATTATTAATAGGTTCCCAAGCCAAGGCTGGGGAACCTATTGTTTTGGTTGGGATTATTATTGGGTCTCCCAAGCGTTTTCCGCTCGGAAACCTATTGTTTTTAGTGGGATTATTATTATTATTATTATTATTATTAAGCCGTCTGTTTGGTCATTTTCTCAAAACAGTTGGCCGATTTACATGAAATTTGGTGGGTAGTTTGGGGTATCGGGGTGTGTGGGGGGGGGGGGGGGGTTGATCGTATTAAAAGATTGTGTGTATTGGTTATGTGTATTGGCCTCTATCGCGAATTATGTAAATTTTTATAAAAATATATTCTTCAAACGTCTGTTTGTCATTTTGTATGAAACGTTCTAGGCCTATATAGTTGAAATTTGGTAGGATTGATTGTATTAAATAATTGTCTTTATAGGTTATGTGTATTGACCTCTATCGCGAATTTAGTATTGTGTGTCAGTTTCTATTAAATTTACAAGTGAAAACTCTTGAAATTCTAGATTTAATTCCTACTGCCTATCTATATAAAAGTGTCAACATATTGAATTAATCCGCTGCTTGCTTCTGGGGGGAATTGGGATTTCTAAGATTAAGTCACGCCCGTTTCAGACAGGGTTTTTTTTTTTTCATTTTTAAAACGCGAAAATCAGTGTCGAGAAGTTTTGAAGTTTCGACAATATTGTTTTCACCTTTGTAATCTACTCCTTAGAACGTAATAAACTGTCGATTTACATTTTTTAATTTTCGAAATTTGTCAGATAGATTTTGGAAATGAAAATTGCACATATTTGCGCAGTTTGTATCTTTAAATCTATGAAAGTGATAGAAATAAAATGTATATTTTAGGATTACTCATGTACTGCTGTATTAACGTGTAAAATATGAAACAAGTGCAATGTATTTGTTGAAATGTATTTGTTGATATGGTAAGACATTTAATGAAACTGCCTAACCAAAATAATTCTGCACGCGTGGCTACTTTTCGTACGGTCGAGAACTGGCCTCAGACGACAATTAATTTCACTATGTATTCTCATGTAGCCCCAGTGGCTGTAGCACTTTTATTAATTTCACCAGGCCATTAGCATTTCACAGGAAACATTACCTGCCTGGGCCCATTGAACACTCAAAAGGACGACATCTGTTGTCCAGCTCTTTTCCGCGTTATATCAATGTAAACAAACACACGTGGGCTAAGGGACCGAATCACACCCATTTCTCTGCATTTTACACAAATTTTGCATGACTTCAATGTGCTCTGGGGGACATTATGCAGTATCCAGTGTAAACCAAGTGCACATATTCACTAACTGCATCTTCTTACCTGTCAAACCCAGTGTAACAATCCAGTATACAAAGCAGCTCCCCAGCCATTAATCACATAACAAGAACACTATATTTTCTCGCATTAGTTTCCGTATTTTGGACAACCAAATGGGTGGATAACTCTAGTCTGATGCCAACTGTTGAACCGAGGGCAATAATAAGAGGTCAGTCAGAGATCAGTCATCAACATCAGATCTGTAACTTGTTTTAAAGAGGCATTCCTGAGTTTGCTGCATTGTAAGATGTTTCCGACTAATAAAATATTTCTACGATTAACTTACATATTAAATATATTTTCTTGTTTAGAATATCAGTGTCTATATATGCGATGTGTTTCTGGTCCTTTTTAATATTTGTAAGAAGCCCAAACTGGATTTTTCTCAAATAATTTCGTACGTAAGAAAAAAAATAAAAAAAATTAAGATATAAAATGAAATTTAACCTAGTACAAATATTAGAACGATCAGAAACACGTTTAATATACAGTCACTAATATTTAATGCAGAAATATATATTTGATATGTAATTACAATCGTTAAAACGTCTTTGTAAGTCGATAACATCTTAAAAATTGCAGCAAACTCAGGTGTGTCCCTTTAAAGGAATGGTTAACTGTTGTTGTTGTTTTTTTTGTTTTTTTTTGTTGTTGTTTTTTTGTTGGGGGGGGGGGGGGGTTGGTTTTTTAAAAGTATTATTGGTGTTTGTAAATGAAGTTCCGGGCCGATTTGACTGAAATTTGGCAGTTGGTTAGGTGATATGATGTGCGTTTGTGGGGGTTGGAATGGGTAATTATTGCTATAATTAAATAACATAAAAATATGTCTCAGTAATAGGTATCAGTGTGTGCGTGCATGTCGGTTGTGGGGGAGGATTATCGCTGTAATTAAATAACATATATCTACGAGCAATAGGTGACAGTGTGTGCGTGCATGTGGGTGAGTTTGGTCATTACTGCTATCATTAATTAACATATAACTATGTCTGAGTAATGTACAGCTATTATAGCTTGGGAATCAGTCATTACCGCTTGGGGTTATATTTGTTATTGTTGTTTGTTTGTTTGTGTTTTTAACTTGCCTTGGTTGTTTGTTTTGTGTTTTTGTTTGATGTTGCGGTTGTTTTGTGGTTTTGTGTTCGTTGATGTTGGGTTGGTTTTAACATTTTTAGTGATATCAGCAGGCCCGTGGATTTTTGTATGTACCTTTGCCTGCCTGGGGGACACATACTCTGAAAAGGACAACCCCTGTTGTCCATCTCTTTCTCCCAGGATATTGGTTTAAACAAAC
The DNA here is from genome assembly GCF_016097555.1 of Gigantopelta aegis. Classification (NCBI taxonomy): domain Eukaryota; kingdom Metazoa; phylum Mollusca; class Gastropoda; order Neomphalida; family Peltospiridae; genus Gigantopelta; species Gigantopelta aegis. The sequence continues at coordinate 49,531,726 of NC_054712.1, read as the reverse complement.
ACTCCCTCTAAACCTGGCCGGTGTACACACAAAAAGCACTACTTTTGCATGGGCCGGAATTACCACAAACATATCTTCAATGTCAACAAGTTACACAGTTTATAAACTGCATGCTCTCCCCTGTCACTTCAGTCAAATAGTTGCCACTTCATAGCTGTCTGCCTTTAAATAATCACAGTTAAACAGCAGACTATTTGCGCGGACAAATTTCCGGACAACCAAATGGGAAGATAACTGTAATCTGAGGCCACAAGTACAAATAGGTCAACCTTCACCTTCGTCTTTATGTTGGGGCGACAAAAACCGCATGGAGTACCGCCCTGCAAGACAGTTTTATTATGGAGAAAGAAAGTGTGGAAGCGTTAAAATGTTTATCGGAACAGGCAGCTAATTTGTCGCAAACTGTGAATTCGTAAATTGTTTGGTTCACATCAGCGCGGTCAAGAAACTCTGTTTCAAAATGGCGACCGGTTAGAATCTTCGACGCAGGAAGCTTTCTCTCATAACGTGGGATTTTTCGATACACAAAGGCAGACGTCCACTCGGGTTTCGGCCCCACATCCGATATGGATAACTTTGCGTCCGAGTTGGAAAAGGAATACTTACAAGTAAAAGACTCTTTGAACAAAGTGTCGTTGCCAAACTACTTGAAAGTGTTTGATGCTAGATAAGGTATTTCTAAATGATGTCACAGATCTTTATCAGTAATTTCTAAGTGTGCACGCTATACAGAAAGAGCTTTGAAACAATTACATACATTGGACTATTATCGTGAGGAAGATAATTTTGCCAAACTGTTTACTAATCTAAGTGCTCAAATGAGCTTCCTTCGGAGTGAGTATGCAGGTCTTTTAGTAACAAGCAGGTTCGATGGGGAGACATACAGTTTGTTTAAATGTTTGGAGAAAAATTCCTCTGCTTTGTCTGGTCAGTCCTTGGACAATTTGAAAATAGCAGCTGAAATTACAGCTGCTAGACAGCGTTTTGATAACACTATTCAATACCGGCCCTACAGAGGTTCCTATCCATACGGAGGTCGCACTCGTAGTTACTTTCCAAGACGTGGTTTTTCATACGATAAGCAAATAATTAAAATATAATAAAAGCAATACTTTGTACATACAATAACATTTTACCTTTCTCAAGTCACATTAGTTTATTGTGAAAAACAGCGATAATCTTCCATGAACGCCAAGTTCCCCCCCCCCCCCCCCCCCCCCCACCCCAAAAAAAAAAAAAAAAAAACCCACACCCACCCAAGAACAACCCCAAAAACCGAACACCTAGCCGCTAAGTTGTACATGTGTTTCCGCTATATTTTGACAAACGTCATATGTTTTCGATAGTTTCACTGGCTGTGGTAACGCGGTCGGTCTAGCATCGATCCCCATCTGTAAATTACAGTGTGTGAAACAAGGAATTTCTGGGGCAGGAACAATTCGTGAGTACAACAATTATATAGACCAGTGAACTGATTTTTTTTTTTTCAAGATCAAATATTTAAAACTATACCCTCACCCTACTAAGCTTTAGTCTGTCGTCTGCTTCTTTCTATTTAACTCTGTGATTAATTAATACCACGGTAGAAAATTATTTTACATTATTTTGATTTAAGGTATATATTACAAACATTAACATAAAATGTACTCTGAAAGTTATTGTCAATATATATATATAGATAGATATATAGATATATAGATATATAGATAGATATACTAGTATATATTTTAATTATAATTATTTTGTTTTATCCCAGTACTAATGTCGCAACACCTCTTCAGTACTTTTGGCTTCTGTTTAGGCAGGGGCGGGACGTAGCCCAGTGGTAAAGCGTTCGCTTGATACGCGGTCGGTCTAGGATCGACCCCCGTCGGTGGACCCATTGGGCTATTTCTCGTTCCAGCCAGTGCTCCACAACTGGTGTAACAAAGGCCGTGATATGTGCTATCCTGTCTGTGGGATGGTGCATATAAAAGATCCCTTGCTGCTAATCGAAAAGAGTAGCCCATTTAGTGGCGATAGCGGGTTTCCTCTCTCAATATCTGTGTGATTCTTAACCATATGTCTGACGCCATATAACCGTAAATAAATTATGTTGAGTGCGTCGTTAAATAAAACATTTCCTTCTCTTTCTTCTGTTTAGAACTACGTTTTGGTATTTTGTACGATCTGTACCCGGCGTTATTTATTTAATTTTTGATTGGTTGACCTGGAAGGTTAAAGTTTACTTCCGTCCAAGATGGTCGGAGTTGCAAACCTTGTTCTTTTATGGGCCTGATGAAGTGTTTTTAATACCTGATTATATTAACGTCATAAGGTATTTTTCAAGAAGCATATGATGCAACTTAGCTGTAAAATTAATTTTGTACTTATTTTTTTTACATTTTTCTCATGTAGTTTCGTGTTTTAAAAGTTGCATTATGGGCGGGGTAACATCCTCACCTCGTCCTGACTGGGAATAAAACGCGAACCAAAACGCGTAGGATGCAGTGAATCTCCTCTAAACAATAGCCTAAACCCATGTGCCAAATTGGGCCCAAGTAAAACTGTCAAATACAAACTACAATCAAATGTAGACAAACTTATGCAATTTATAAGCACTTAGCTGGGGACGTGGGGTGCGTTTTCATCATCAAATAAGTTAAAAATTAAATACAGTAGACATCTTTCCACGAATCCAAGATGAAGAATTTACTTTTTAAAAGACATGTTAAAAACTTAACAACAAAAACATAAAATGCATGATTTGTCCAGTCACTGCGGATGTGAGATGTAAACGAACTTGGCTTCCTCGGGTCTATTGATAGACATGGGAAACTATTTTTTTCTACGGAAAACGCGAAGGCGTTCTTGTAAATATAAGCACGTGCATGATATGGTTAAAAAACAACAAAAAACGTACTACATCACACTGCTTCAACACAGAAATATTTACTCTTAAAGTTAAATTCCTGAGTTTGCTGCAATGTTTAAGATGTTATCAACTAACATACTTTTTAACGATTGTAATTAAATATCAAATATATTTTTCTGCATAAAATATTAGTGGCTATATATTAAACATGTTTCTGATCGTTCTAATATTTGTACTGAGTTAAATTTCGTTTTATTTCCTAAAATATTTTTTTTTCGTACGTACGAAATTATTGGATGACGAAATCCAGTTTGGGCTTCTTACAAATATCAAGACGACCAAAAACACATTGAATATACAGACACTGACATTCTAAACAAGAAAATATATTTAATATGTAAGTTTAATCGTAGAAATAGTTTATTAGTCGGAAACATCTTAAAATGCAACAAACTGAGGAATGTCCCTTTAATATTAATTACAAAATTTTCATCAAAGCTTAGCATATGACACATTTGTACCGGGCAACGTCCATGACTAGACGCTTATTTAGGCCCGTAGGAACGATACCTGGAGTGGGAGATGGTAACAACGTCCATGACTAGACGCTTATTTAGGCCCGTAGGAACGATACCTGGAGTGGGAGATGGTAACAACGTCCATGACTAGACGCTTATTTAGGCCCGTAGGAACGATACCTGGAGTGGTAGATGGTAACAACCTCTATGGTGGGGAGACAAGCCATATTTTAACTTTTATTTATACAGAAAGGGCCTGTTATTTCCTGACTTGTTCTGATAACAAATCAACAAGAAACTACGTGATGGCTTATCCAGCCTTTTCACGGTTTTGTCGATCGATCTTAATTTTGTTTTGTCATACACCCAAATATGGCTTGTCTCCCCACATACGAAAACAATATATTTTAGGAAATAAAATGGAATTTAACCTAGTACAAATATTAGAACGATCAGAAACACGTTTAATATACAGCCACTAATATTTTGTACAGAAAAATATATTTGATATGTAATTACAATCGTTAAAAAGTCTGTTAGTCGATAACATCTTACAAATTGCAGCAAACTCAGGAATGTCCCTTTATGTTACTATCAATATTTACAACTGGTGAGACGTATCACTTTGATATGTTCCAAGATACTTTAACCATATGGGTAATAAATGTAATATACACTACGTACATGATGTATACGCTAAGTACATGATGTATACACTACGTACGTAATTTTTTAATTTAATGAATGGTTAACGACACACATAAAAATACACATCGGCTATTGGGCGTCACAAAAGGTAAGTATATGAAAATATTATTTATATAATTATGTGAAAACCAACACTACGTACATAACGTATACTCTACACACATCAAGGATACCCATCGTACAAAACGTATAAGCTACGTATTACATAATATACTACTCAAAAGAATTTAAGGGTCAAAAATTTATAACCAAATAAGTTTCAGAGTGTATTAGATTGTTGATGTAAACTACACCAACAATTTAATTTATAAACGTCACTGTATACAAGAAAGTCACATGACATGGTGTCAAAGTTGAAGGTTGTCAAACATGGATTTTACTCATTAGAACATTCGTTTAATAGTGTGTGAATCCACCCCTGGCGCGAATACACTCGACACATCGTTGCCTCATGCTGTTGATCAGACGTGTGAAGAACTCTTGGGGAATGGCCTGCCACTCTGCCATAAGAAGTTGACCCAGATCATGAAGGTTGGCCGGAGGGGCATGGTTATAACGAACTCTCCTGCCTAATTCGTCCCAGGCGTGCTCTATTGGGGCCAAGTCAGGCGAATATGCTGGCCAATCCATCCTGGCGATACCTTGTTGTCTGAGAAAGTCCGTTACCACCCTGGCGCGGTGGGGTCTGGCATTGTCATCCTGCAGAACTGCCCCGCCGCCAATCTGCTGAAGGCCTGGGAGAACCAACGGCCGGATAATCTCATTCAGATAGGGGATTCCATTCAGATTGCCATCCACCACATAGAGGGGGATCCTGTGGTGGATAGAGATGCCGCCCCACACCATGATGCTGCCACCACCGAACCGGTGACGTTGTCTAACGTTAACGTCAGCGAAGCGCTCCCCAGGACGTCTGTAGACACGAACCCGACCGTCGTTGAACTGGAGACTAAACCTGGACTCATCAGTGAACATCACTCGACCCCACTGAACACGTTGCCACCGCAGATGAAGTGTGCACCAGTGACGTCTGGCCGTTCTGTGATGTAGCGGTCCTCTCTATTTGTAGTGCTTCGGGGTCTTCCCGAACGTGGACGATTTCGAACAGAATTCGTTGCTTGGTACCGTTGCCACAGTCGGCCAACGACACTCTGACTGACACCAAGTCTCAGAGTAACATTTCTTTGCGTATTGCCATCCTGAAGCCAAGCAATAGCCCTTCCTCGATCTTCGATAGTCAGTTGAAGTCGTACCATTGTCGAATTTGGAGTGTGCACTGTACACGAACGCAAGCTCCAATTATACGGAAATTCAGCATTGGGAACATGGAATACACGTGCAAAGCGTGCAAATGAAGCGCTTTGTGAAAAAGCAAGTTATGGGCACTTAGCAGACCTTTCGCTTTCGCCCTAATTTACGTGCAAATGTAAGCATGTTTTCGCCATTAGAACTAGTCGACAGTGTCAATGACAGTGGATTTTAATTCATTTATGGGTTGCTTAGACCCACTTTCGTCAAAATGGAACAATACCATGCGTGACATTATGGTCTAGCTAATATAATTGACATTCAGAAAATAATGTCGAAAATATCGTCTGACCCTTAAATTCTTTTGAATAGTATATATACAAATAAGTACTGTTAACAATAACAGTTTATTTATTTATTAAATAATGCAACCGTTGTAGCTAAAATATTATATTCTTTACGGATCAATCCGTGTTCTTTCTGTACTGTTATTTCCAACGAACACACGTGTTTTGTTTCATGTCTTGACAGTTAATGCAGTATTCTCGAATCTTGAAAGTTGTGACTATTTCGGTACACACAAAGTAATTCTTGTCACGACACTAATGACTAGTCAATTCAGCGTTGATTCTTTACCGGACATGATTTTGTTTCAACTACGGTAGACCATTCACCTTACTCGAATTTTCCGATATGTGTACCTTTGTGTATAACTATTTCTACACACATGAAGAAGAAGAATGATTATTTTAACGACGCACAATACTACTTTTTATTTCGGTTACATGGCGTCGGAATTCCGGTTAAGGACCACATTGGCTACTATTTCTGATTAACAGCAAGGGTTCTTTTATATGCACCATCCCACTGATAGGATAGTGCATACCATGGACCTTGTTACTCCACTTGTGGAGCACTGGCTGTAACGAGAAAAAGCCCACATAGCCCAAAGGGCCCACCGACGGGAATGGATCCTAGACCGACCGCGCATCAAGCGATCGCTTTACCGCTGGGCTACGTCCTGCCCATAGTCATTTATGACGTCATATTAAGAAAGGTGTATCTGTATTGTGTATCCTTTGCACTTTATAAACTAACACTATTTGGTATCTAACAGGATTATTTCGACATTTAGTCAGGTGTCCGGAGATAAAGGAAAGAAACTCGCAGCCTTTGATGCGCACACACACACGCACGCACGCACGCACACACACACACACACACGCCCCACCCCAAAACAACAAGGGTCGTACTCTTTGAAACTGAATGGCGCAAAAGGTAAGCAGTGCAGCACGATGAATAGTTGCACCAAGCCATCGGACTAGAGGCTGGTATGTACAGGGTTCGCAGCCCGGTACCGGCTCCAAACCAGAGCGAGTTCTAAAGGACTCAGTGGGTAGTAGTTCATAAAAATAAACTCGAATGTAAATGCACATTGAGTTTATAAGCCCGGCGCCATTTTCCATTAGCAGATACAGAGCTGTTCCGAGTAATTTTGCTCGGAACGGAATTGTGGTCGAAATAGCGACTGACACCACGCTGACACCACCCTGACACCACCTTTTCCCACCCTAATCGTGTAGTGTGATCTTTTTCGGGCATATGCAGACTAATAAATACTTACTTTGAAACGATCTTCACTTTGAATTAAAGGAAAAACGACCGACTGTATGACTTGGGTTTAAAACGCGCGGTGCATTATGGGAGGAAAATGAAACTCGGAACAATCTTGTATGTGGAAAAAGGATCGGTGAAGTCATTTCTCGTTCCATAATGAATAAAACAAAAACCATAAAACTAAAAATTAATTAAAGTTAATAAAATAAAATTAAATTTAAGTTAATAAAGAAAAATAAATTAACATTTATTAATTAATAGAAATGAAATAAAAATTAATTAAAGTTAATAAAATAAAATAAAATAAAATAAAATAAATGAGATTAAAGTAAAATAAAATAACATTTATTAATTAATAGAACACACACACACACACACACACATACACACATATATATATACATACATATATATATATATATATATATATATATATATATATATATATATATATATATATATATATATATATATTGCTTTTTTTTTTTGTTGTTTTTTGGGTTCATAAATGTGCATTTACATTAGAGTTTATTTTTATGAACTACGTGGGTAGGTGCAAGACCACTGCACCTTGTTTTTTCTCACTAACCAACTTACAAACTAACCCACTGTCCTGGACAGATAGCTGAGGTGTGTGCACAGGACAGCGTGCTTGAACATTAATTGGGTATAAGCACGAAAGTAAGTGGAAATAAAAATGAAATGCACCAAATCAGTTCATTATGTTGTCAATAATACGGGACGTGGGGTGGAGCAAAAGGTCCACCTGTATATAACGTCCATCATAAATCCCGCCCATTGCATTTTCTTCTTTATTTTACCTGTATATGCGGCCAGTGGCCTTTTTTTCAAACCAACATGAATAGTTAAACCTGCTATAACCGTCACGAAATTACAATGATTATTATTTTTCCAAAATGGACAGCTGAAGTTGCAAATAACGATCACATGATATATGCATGTATTCACCTGTCCGTGTCACAATATAAAGTTATTGTTTTACTTAAGTTCTAACAAAACAGGTACATCATTAATCATGCTTGCAAGGCGACTTGTTATTGGTTGAAGAAAGACTTACATTGAACTTACTTATACAGCGAAAATCCCCCAAGACCGGAAGTGTACCTCTGTAAACCGGAAATCTCTCTAAACTGAACACCGGACGAATATGTGTTCATTTAGTGTAAATTGTACCTCTAAAAACCGGACGTTCAAACCGTTATCAATCATTACGGCGCCACTAATTGATCTGAATATCACTTCGTCCGGATTATCTGCACCCTAGTACCCAACCCTCAACCGAAAATCCCATGGGCGACAATGTTAACGTATGAGCACACTGATTTATTAATCATCGGCAATTTTGACATATAGTCTTAGAGAAAAAAACGGCTATATATTTCCATTAGTAGACAGGGATCTTTTATATGCACCATCCCACAGGCAGTATACCACATACCATTACCACGGCCTTTGATATACCAGTCGTGGTGCACTGGCTGGAACGAGAAGTAGCCCAATAGGCCCACCGACAGGGATCGATCCCAAACCGAACGCGCATCACGTTTTGTGCAAAAAAATCCAGAATTGTGATTTTTACATTTTTAAGAACAAATACTTTTAATACTTATAAATGATAGATTGTAAAATAAATTTAACAATATGTTGCGTCAGTAGTCTGTTAGTCCCCCTCTCCTATCTATACACTGGGTAATGCGCCGCGGCATGCTGTCCATTAACTGGTTTATATAACTCTGCTCCAGACTCGTCAATGTTTCCACGAATGTTGTTCTCCAGTCACCGATTTGTTGCTGAAGTTTTTCAACATGGTTTTTCATGATCTGCCAGACATTTTCTACAGAGTTTAAATCGGGTGAACGAGCTGACCATTATAGTACGGTGTCACGGGGATCCTATAATACCCGTAACTGAATAAAACACGATTATCCAAATATCTCTCCTAACTGTATATCTATTAGATCTCTCTGTTTCGGGCAGTTCAAAACCCGAGTGGTTCGTCTAGGTATGATCAGAGATAAAATCTTATATAAATATGTGTAATATAGCACGTTTAGTTCACTAGAAAACACAACAAAACACAATACACTTTGGAATCTGTATTAACCTTAAGCTGACAAATATAATTGCCGCAGTTAATTAATTAACAACAACAATAATAATAACAACCCAGAACTAATCACTTAATTAGTTAATCACTAGGTGTCTAGTTTACACAATATTCTAATCACTTCACCGTGACACAACACCCACACGGGTGATAATTGAGAAATGCTTCCAGGGGAACTTAATTAATAAAGGAATTACAACTCTATTCCTAACTGGTTAATTTTTAATTAACCCTTAACTACTCATTCAGTAACCTTGTAATACAGACTTAATACTGGTACCTATCACAATAAAGACAATAACCTACAGTTTACCTAGGTCCTCTAGGATGACCGGCTAAGCTTTATATTACCAAATACTCGTATAAAATATTAGACAGTGAAGCCTACAATTTACTTCGTCAGATTACCGGAAACACTGTCTAAAGAATATTGGTATAATACAGTATTAAAATATTTAAAGTCACATCAATCACATCAAGGTTATACAACAGAGCAGAAAATATATAATTACCAAGTCCAGTCGGACTAACGTTCCCCGGAGCCTTCCTATGTTTCTCCCCGATAAATCTAAAACCCTAGCTATTTATTATAAAATCCCAGACTGGTCCGGAGACAGTACGCGCGACCGAATCTTATCATGTGAATTTCCACCACTCCCAGAGTCGATATATTTTCTTAGATGACCAGACATGCTGACGCCACCCGCTCGGAAAACAAGGTCGTAAAACAGAACTCGCGGAGGTATTACGTAACTACTGGCCACATGGCCTCCACATCTGGTCCGGGTGTGTATTAGAGGGTGCGGTCGCGCGCAGGTATTACGTAACAAAGTGCCCACCTCGTACAAGTGCATATTGGGACTGCACACGGCCCTCTAAAACAATTAATATCGCCACAGGCGAAAAGAAATTAAAAGCATGTTCCGTCACATACGGTCACGTGATGCCGCTCAAACCAGTCACGGGTGTATGCGGGGTGTGGCCTTGCATTATCCTGCTGTAGAAAGAAAGGAAAGTCATTTGTCATAATGGCTGAGTTTAACAATCCGTCCTCTAAAAGTTCACAATATTTCCATTAACCAAAACTAGGGGAGACAATCCCAACTTCCTTATGCCTCCCCATACAGTAACAGCTGGTGAGAATTTTGGGACCATTTTCTGACAATGTCGAAATTTAGCGCACCTTTTTCGTGTACATCGGTAAAACTGGAACCTACTTTAGTCCGTAAATATCACGTTATAGTCACGATGGGCGGTGCACCAGTCCTCTCTTTTCCGTTTATGCTCATCTGTCATGAGCGGTATCGTTTGTGGTACACATTTAAAATATTCACTTCTGGCTAATGTTCGACTAATAGTCCATTTAGACACATAGGCCGATCCTCTTCTCGCACATTCATCGGCAATTAAATTGTTGTGCTGACCAATTCGGATGATTAGCGGCCAACTGTGCGGCACGGCACGTCTGCTGTCGTTAACGTCAAATATTCTCTTGCGTCCAGATCCCGAGCGTCGTAACTCGCTCTTCCCTTTGATATAAATCGAGGAGACGTTTTCTATTTTCTATCTCAGACATCGTTGTGACCAAAATGTATGTCGTCTGCTCAAAGCATCATCACGTGACATATAGTAGCAACAAGGGAAGTCACTTAAGAATTGAACGTGAATTTTTTTTAGTTTCATGCTAGTATGAAACGCAAAACCGCTTTACACACTGTATGAATGGCGTAGCGCGTTAGCGCTACGCCATTCATACTAAAGTGTGTAAAGCGGTTTTGCGTTTCATACTAGCATGAAACTCAAAAATATTCACGTTCAATTCTTATAATTCCAAACACATAACCATGTCATTAATGTAAACCTCTTTAAAATAAAAAGTGAACTCTATTTTCCAACTATTTACTATTTTATTAACACGAAATTCATACTCAACATTAGCGGAATCCCTATGGTGGTTTCGGCTTTTTCCGTCAATAGCCGAATGAGAGAATGACAATGTTACAATCATTAATACAATTCATATTAATTTTTTGCATTAAATATCAATACCAACTAGAAACATTTTGAATTCACTAGAAACATATAACGTAAGTAATTTTAATAACTTTTAACCTGTAATAAAAATGTCTGAAGCGATCTATTTTGTATGGTATAATTTATGTGAAGCGGTTGGTGTATGAATATTTAACTACGAACTGTTGATGGGCGCCATTTTTTGATTACTGTTCAGATTTACCAATTACGACGTTGAAATTACAGTTATAAAATGTTTGAGTGCGTGAAAATTCCATGTGTTGATAGATTTGACATAGAGAAAGTGGTTTCAATGTTTCCGGAAATGGATGAAACAGGTGTGTCGCGAGTTTCTGTGTTTACTGGCCTTGTAATTGTGGAAGTGGCAACACAGGATGGTTTTGGCATGTGTGACTTCAAGTGGTGCGACACAAGGAAGTATGTCGATCTCGCCCTGGCGAAGTCGCCCCGGGTGAGTTCGCCAGGACTTATTTTCATCGTTAGGCGAAGTTATCATACATATTAGACTTGCTAGAAGACATATATTACAACATATATTATAGTATATATCTACTGTCATTATCAGCATGTTTTTGTGCCACTTATACCACTTATACTACTATTTTTGTGTTGGGACACGCTGTGGCGAGATCGCCATATTTACTTCCGTGTTGCATGTCTGTTTAGCGAAGTCGCCAGTACATTATAACTCAACAATATTCAAGTTACAAGCTGTTTTATGTTTACTTCATTAAGTAAATACATGTGCAGTAGTCATGTTTTGATTTTCTTGTTGTAAAATGTAATACATTGGTAGTTTACATTTCTGACAATTTCACTTGCAAGCCGGGGCGAGATCGCCAGGATTTTTCTTGTTTAAGTTTACAGTTTATTATAATAAATACACGTAAAGTACACATTTATGGTTTGTTTTCATCATGTAATGTAACATTTTTTAAGTTTACATTTCTTATTATTTCACTTTTTCAGGCTGTGGTGAGATCGCCAGGATTTTCTCAGTGTAGCATTTTTATTGATTGACTGATTAACTGTTCACCATTACCCCCGATTACAGTGTGCACAGTATTCACTGTCATAACGGAACTCACAAAACATGCCTTGTTCTATTAATTACACTGCTGTTTTATTCAGTTAACGTGCAGGCTAAGACATTCAAGTATTGGGAGGAGTACGAACGTGGTGAGAGAAGTGCAGCCAGACTTCTCCGTGCTTGCTCCCGCTTGGTGTCTCCGGTATAATGTATCATAAATGTACCTCGTCGGTTCAGTGCATACTTTAGTATTTAGTATATATCAAATAATCGTTAAAATGTAAACTTAAACAAGAAAAATCCTGGCGATTTCGCCCCGGCTTACAAGTGAAATCGTCAGAAGTGTATGATAACTTCGCCTAAGGATGAAAATAAGTCCTGGCGAACTCGCCCGGGGCGAGATCGACACGGGGCGAGATCGCCAGGCTCCGACACGAGTATTCGTGACATTTGACAGTGCCATGCTGATGTTTCGTTTTTGGAAAGTGGAACATTCTCTGTTGTAGCTTCGAATTGAAGCATCGTTCCTGTGTCCCGACATGTACATGATATACCTAGTTTCAAAACCCGAGTCGTTTAAAGATTGGATCGCAGTGGCTATGTGTTGTGTACGTCATACTACAATGCCGTTGAATGCGCGTTACTGCTATTGGTTGGCATGAACTGACTGAATTTTGTTTTTGAAATCGCTTTTGTAAAAGACCAAATTCCATTGGAATTATACACTTTTTTTGGATCGACAAAATAGATTTTTAGCTGTGGGATTTTGAATTCACTATAAACATGTAACGTCTGAAGCGACCTATTTTGTATGGTATAATTTATATGTGAAGATTTTTAGATGTTTACAAGTTTGACAGCAGACGATTACTGTTTGATGTCTAAAAATAGAATCTCAAGGCTATTCCTCGGGGATTCCTTTGTTGACATAATTCATAAAGTAGTTCCGGCTATATAGCCAAAAATAGTGCTAAACTGAGATTCATGGTGCTATGAATGCCAGTTTTTATCATCACGTGATACGAATTTGACCAATCCAAGGGTTTATAATAAAGGGATTTTTAGAGATTGGAATTATTCGTAAATATCCTATTAAAGTATGTAATATTAATTTATTGCATTTTTTATAATTCTGGATTTTTTTTTACACATTATGATATATGTATATAAACACCAAAAAACAAGACTTAAATATATTTAGGGGGAGGGGGGTCGGTTCCCCTGGTTCTCACAGCCTCCATGGATTAGCCTCTAAACTACATGCCGTTTAGCTCGAACACTTTTAATATGGCAAGAACGGTCTGCCGTAGAATTGTGAGAAACGGTATCTGGGTATGAAACACAGGTATAATAATATTGACGTAACACATATTACAAGTTCTCGATTGTACGGATACGAGATAGGTCTTTCTCAAAACGTGACGAGAAGAATACTATAAAGATTTGTCACGGCAGTGACATTTTGGCTAACTTGTTCTTTCGGATGACTACGCCCAAACCGACGAAATTGGAAATGTAATTTCATGTTGACCAGAACTATTAGCTTCGTTGACGTTCTAAACAACGTTGGCCTATTGGCTATTTTGGAGCGATATTGTTATAGTCACCCTAGTAGAGTGAACACTTCTATTGTTGTATAGTACATCGCCTGAGCAACGAGGCTACTGAAGCCTATATTACAGTGTGAATAAAGGACAATATTCGATTCACCAGTAGATGCGAGTCGGCTGACCGTCGGAAAGTCTGTAGAAAGGTATTTGAAGCGTTTTGTTTGTTTTTTAAGTGTTATTTCACTAACTAAACAGATATCAGTGTGTGTGTGTGTGTGTGTGTGTGTGTGTGTGTGTGTGTTGCGTGCGTGTGTACGTGCTAGCGTACGTGTGTGTGTTGCGTGTGTGTGTGCGTGTAAGTGTGTGTGTGTCCGTTTGTTGGTTGATGTATGTTCGTTTAGTTTCACCATATCGCTGGGTGAGTGCAAGAATGTTGTACATACAAAATTCCCATTTTGAGAAAACGAGCATTAAAAAATAATATCGCTGGGTCAGTGCAAAAATGTAGTATCTACAAAATGTTGATAAATAAGGTCTTAATTTTCACAATGTAATGGACCCTATATGTTCCAGAGCAAAAATGTTGTATGTTCATATAACAGGTCTGGTCGCTTAATTTGAAGTCAGCTAAACTGTTGTAAATGTGTTGTAGTTGACTCGGAGCGAAAGTGTTGTAAGTGTTATATCAGTGTATGCTGCTTCAGATTTTGGAGGAAACTATCAAAAGAAGAATACAAAAAGTCATGGCTTCCGCGATTATTTTATTATTTTTTAATGCTCGTTTTCTCAAAATGGGAATTTTGTATATACAACATTCTTGCACTCACCCAGCGATATGTGAAGCTTGTTTTGGGTATTTATTTATTTATTTATTTATTTATTAATTGTTTTATTCTTTCAACAGAAGCAATTTATAGTAATTCCAATACATTATTCAATTGTTTTAACTCTTGTATATTTTACACGCAAAAATTAAGCAATTCAATATTGTTGGGCTTTATTGTTGTTTTTTGTGTTTTTTGTGTTGTTGGTTTTTGTGTGGGGTGTTTTTTTTTTTTTTGGGGGGGGGGGTTGTGGATTTTTTTTGCACACACCCCCCTCTTTCCCCTCCCCTTATAAATTATCTTTCTATCTATGTAGATTTATTTTCTCAATTGAATATCGTAGTCACATGTACGTGTAGAAACACAAGGCGTGTGTGCGTGAAGATGAGGTTTGGTGGTCGAACCCCATCTCTGTAAAGCGAATTTTTTTTTTTATAAATATGTTTCCGGAGAATCATGACTCGACCCAGATGTGCCTGAATAGACCGAACACGTCATTTTAATAAACTGAACAGGAACGGTACAAAAAAAGTAAAGTTTGTTTTATTTAACGACGCCACTAGAGTACATTGATTCTTTTTATCTTATCATCGGCTATTGGACGTCAAACATATGGTCATTCTGACACTGTTTTTTAGAGGAAACCCGCTGTCGCCACAAAGGCTACTCTTTTACGACAGGCAGCAAGGGATCTTTTATTTGCGCTTCCCACAGGCAGGATAACACAAACCATGGCCTTTATTGAACCAGTTATGGATCACTGGTCGGTGCAAGTGGTTTACACCTACCCAAGACAGAAATTGAAAGGATAATGTAACAATGACTTCCGAATCACACCAGCAGTCAGAGAGGTGCGAAAAGAACTCATACCATATTTAACTGCTGTAAAGGAAACTGGAGAAAAAGGTGTCCATGAGAAAGGACACACTGTGTATAAATAGAAAGTTGTTTACGCTGGCGGAGTTAGAAAACGATAAACAGGGACTCGGCCGCTCATCGTATAAAACTAATGTAAATAGTGTTCCTTCCGTTCCAAGCATAAGAGAAATTCTAAAACATAAACTACGTATTGTGTCATGGAATATTGAAAGACTGAGTGCAAATAAGTTACACATAATCAAATATTTAATATTCTGATCAGATATGAGTCCACACATAAAAATAACATAAGTATGTGTATGAGTTCATATATAATATATGTACATGTATATGCAGGTATATATATGGGTATGCTAAAGTTACAAAAACTACCAACTGATGTTGAAAAGCTAATTGTATGAACTACAATAATACATGTAGGTAGGTACAGTTATGCATTATCATTCGAATGTTGTAGCTTAACACAGTTTACATGTACACATTTTAAACAATATAATACTTGCGTAAAAGGAAACTAATTATTATTAATATTATAGCCGACAGCACAATATATCTTGTCTACATTGCAATGAGTAAGTAGTACAATTATATGCGTCTACGTATACATACATATAGCACATGCTTGTGGTTACTATCCTGGCCAACATTGAATATTCATGTTAATAACTAATGAAACGTATATATGTATATATTTATATGTGCATAGGGGCCATTCAAATATTACGTGACGCGTAGGGGGGGGGGGGGGGGGTAAGTCCAAGCGTTATGTGGCGTTACAACGTGTGGGGGTGTATTGAACAACGTTACGTAACACAATTTTGTTTTCTCTTAAATGTGCCATACCATCACAATAATATATAGTGTAGATTTTTTGAGGTAAATGTAAACCCAAAACAATTATAAATCAAGCTGAAATGCTATAATACACCAGACATTTTAAAATGGCGCTAGTGAAAACCCGCGGGTTTTTTTTTCGCCATCGTACAGCAATACGTCACTTTAATGACGTCATCGTAGTACACATGGGTAAAAATAAACATTGCCACGTTGCTTTTCTGTGTGTTGGGGGGGGGGGGCTATCTCCGAGCGTTACGTAATATTTTGGGGGGTGTATCGACTAGCGTTACAAGGGGGTGGGTGGGTGTCTAATTTTGACAAAAATAGCGTTACGTAATATTTGAATGGCCCCTTATTACCATATGTGACACACTCTTCAAAAAGTTGGGGAACCTGAAATATTAATGTTAATATCAACTATTAGACCGAACATACGTTTTGACCACAGACATCCTAGTAAAGAACGTTCAGGTCTGTTTATCAGCACACCGAAACACATTCCATGTGCATCACGTGCGTGTCATTCTCGATTTTGACAATTTACAGGAAGGTCGATTAATCACTGTGGAACATTATTTCTGTTAATCTTTTTCATTCTGTTGATCATACAGTTGTTACTGTTTTGTTTTTAGTCATTTTTATTGTTTGAATTTGCGATTTACTGATAAAAAACCGTCAACTTTCAAATTTCAATTCTGACCCTAATCGTCCTTCAAGATCTTTGGTGGTCATAAAACCTACTGTAATATTGAACTACCGGTTGTAATGTTTGCTCAATTAATTAACTATGATCATATAACCATTCCCCACAGCTAATATACCTTACAATTTTGGCAATTGTAAATTCTTATTAGAGTTCCCTTACTTTTTTTGAAGAGCATAATACAATATTTTTATTCCTAATATATGATATTGACGATACCGAAAAACACGAGGGTAATAAACTCTTTATCATATAATCTCAAGCTTAATACAAACTGTTTTTGTAAAAGTATACGCAACTTTAATTCCAGTCACCCATTACGCGATATTCAAATGATGTAAGAATATGTGGTGCGCTGTTTTTTTGAATGGGAAAGACGTCAAACTCGAATGACGTCATTTTGGATGTCCTTACATCAAAATAAACTAGTGTATAACGTTTTTGTTTTTTTGTTTTCTAAACGCTGGACAGCTTTCAGTGTAAAATGGCTATTGAAATGTTTTTATTTGATGACTATGAATGCATACGTCAATTATGGAGTGCCACCATAGTGCACTTCCTTAAATGTCAATAAACCTAGTGTCGTGACCTCCATTATTTTACATCTAATATATACTTTGAATGCATTTTCTTGTTTAGAACATCAGTGTCTTGATATCCAGTATCGTTAAAAAGTTTCTGTTAGTCGATAGCATTCTTTGGTTTATTTTTTTTATAAATAGTCCAACGCACTTTACTTTGGTGCCCGATCAATTGCTCAAATCACCTTAAAACCTTTTAGGCCGAGCAGTCAAAAACTTTTGGTTTTAAATTCTTAGTCCGGACATGTGTAGAAGTGTAGAATGTCGTTAGGATTTTAGGACTTAGGTCTTTGACCGACCACTAATTTTTTTATTCCAACTTCCGCCCACCTCAAACGTACCCCTCCCCCCCCCCCCCCCCTTCCTGGCCCGGACTTAGTCACTGGCGAAAGTCAGAGATTAAGCCCGTGACAGGCGTGCGTGAAACCTTCGTGGTATATACGCACGTGTAAAACTTTTACTCACTCACTGTTAGTCGATAGCATCTTAAAAATTGCAGCAAACTCATGAATGTCCCTTTAAATTGTCCTTATGCCTTCTTAAAGCAATAAAGAACTTGAACTAGAAATGTCCGGTAGTTACGACTGTCACAGGCGCGGTACACAATATAAAGCAATTGTCAAACCAGTTCTATAAATTTCGTGTGGCACGCAAGTGTGATATTTTATTATCACTCAACTGCACCTACGCATTGGCTGCCACGCAGTGAATACTACGGGTGGCCGTTAGACACCATCTATCATGCATTTACATACCGATTGGTGAAAACGGTTTTCGTTATTTATGAAAACACACATATAACACACATATGTGATACCGATTTCAAGATATATGATTGGCTGCTACTAGATGATGATCCGGACGGCACAGCCATACTAGCGAACAACAATAAAGTTTTGTTTTGTCTAACGACACAACTAGAGCACATTGATTTTTTAATCATCGGCTATTCGATGTCAAACAGAGAAACAGAGGAAGGAGAGAGTAACCGATCTACTGTACCTAATTTTTTTGTTTTGTTCCAGGAAACAGCTTTTAGTCATAATACACGTAACACACTTCTTATTGTTCTTACCTTTATTTTCTTTCAGAAGTTTAACCTGTTGGACTCAACAATGGGAAGAGTGAAGCTGAGGTGCGTTTTTCGCAGTGTCGTACTGGTTGCCTTCATACTTACACTTCTTTGTCTTCAAACGTTTCTACCTTTTTCACCTACCTTAACAGTTCGACAAATGATTAAACATATGAACGTGTTCGTCATATTAAGCAATTCCGAACAAACGACAAGGAGAAACAATTTGGAACAAACGACAAGGGGAAGCAATTTGGAACAAACGACAAGGGGAAACTATTTGGAACAAACGACAAGAGCCAATACCCATCAACACGAAGACACAACTGCCAGAAGTTCCGTGGCTCTAAACAACAAGGACAAAATAATACTGTGGTACGTTAAAACCAGATACCAGCCTCTAATGCCACATATGGTGGCGTTACAACACTGCCCGGAAATGAAATGCAGGATGACCTCTAACCGGAAGTATTTAAATCAAAGCTCCGCAGTCGTGTTTGCGGCGCAGCTGATTCGTGAGAAACACCCACCACTGAAACATCCGGGTCAGGTGTGGATATTTCACAACCACGAATCTCCGTTAGATGGGTGGTCATCGCTCCCAACCTTCAGACTGCCGCAGTGGAAAGGAAAGTTTAACTGGACGATGGACTACAGGAACGAAGCAGACATTCTTTCACCTTACGGAATTTTGAAAAAACTACCTCAACCGAGAAAGCGAAACTACAGCGATATTGTCTCGAAGAAGAAGGGTCTAGTCTCCTGGATGGTAAGCAACTGTAACACCGAAGGAAAGAGAGAGCTGTATGTTAAGAAAATGAAGAAATACTTCCCGGTGACAGTGCTAGGTGGATGTGGCGGGAAACGATGCGGCAGACTCCACGACGACGAGTGTTTGTCGGAAATCAACAAACACAAGTTTTACCTGGCGTTCGAAAACGGTTTCTGTCCGGACTACATAACGGAGAAATTCTATCTGTTTTATTCCGTTGATGTGGTTCCTGTTGTTCGAGGAGGTGGGAACTATTCTAGAGATCTTCCTGAAGGAACGTACGTCAACACGGCCGATTTCAAATCAGTTGCCGACCTGACCAAGTATCTCAATTATCTGGACAAAAACGACGATAAATATATCGAGTATCTCAGACGTAAAGATCAATATGAGTCTATATACGAAGCTTATAAGATGAGCAATAAGAAAGGGAATCTATTTTATGTACACTATCACTATGAACATACGCCATTCTGTGATGTGTGCAGAAGACTGTGGAACACTGACAATTACACAAAAACGTACAGTGATATAGGGGCGTGGTTTGATAGTGGTCGGTGTTATAAGCCCACTGATATACACCAACTCTAACAACGTAGACATATAGTAGTTTTAATATTTTAAATGTTTTTGTTTTTTCCCCCAGATTTTGTTTCTTCTCGTGAACGCGACTAGAAACAACTTTTTACACATATCCATTGGTGAGAACAGCATTCATTATTTAGGATAGCACTATCGGGGCGGGACGTAGCCCAGTGGCAATGTGCCCGCTTGATGCGCAATCGGTCTACGATCAATCCTCGTCGGTGGACCCATTGGGCTATTTCTCGTTCCAGCCACTGCACCACAACAGGAATATCAAAGGGTCGTTGTGGTATGTGCTATCCTGTCTGAGCGATGGTGCATATAAAAGATCTTTTTTTACTAATGGAAAAATGTAGTGGGTTTCCTCTATAAAACTGTCAAAATTACCAAATGTTTGACATCCAATAGCCGATGGTTAATAAATGAATGTGCTCTAGTGGTGTCGTTAAACAAAACAAACTTTAACTTTATAACATCACTCACAAATAACACATACGTGTGATATCGATTTAAAGACATACGATTGGCTGCTCCTGGGATATGTCCCGGTTACCATAACACGCCATCCAATGATATAAAAGCACACTCAAAATTGATTGCCGAGCGACGTATAGATTAACAAGGAAATGGTTTTCATTTGAAAAGATGTTTAAATTTACTACACAGTTTCCTGCAAATGCACCAGTGGTCTTTGTAATATTGATACATACATACATATGCACACACACACACACACACACACAAACACACAGTGTTTTTTTGTATCGTCAGTATCGTATATTAGGAATAAAACGTGTATTATGCAAGCCTCTGGCGAGCATAATACATTATTTTTGTTCCTACTACATGTATATGATATTTACGATACCGAAACACTTGAGGGTAATAATCTCTTTATCATATAATCTCAAAACTGTACACACAACTTTAATTCCAGTTACTAGATATTCTAATGACGTAAGCATATGTGGCGCGGTGGGGTTTATTTTTAATGGAAATTACGTCAAACTCGAATCACACACACACACACACACACACACACACACACACACATTCACTCATTCACAAACACAAGTTACAAGAAAAAACCCAGTGCTAATGTTACAATAATTGTCTTTAATATCGCGTATTGTCAACGTGAGCATCATTGCAGGCTTGAACTCGTCTTGGCATCAACCAGACGAGACGACACAGCTGTCGTTGCGGAATGTAGCACCATTCTTCAATCACAACCATTTCCAGCTCATCTAACGACTGTGAATGGACATATAAGATGGTTAAGGAATATTCTACAGGATTCAAATCAGGGGAACTTTGCCGGCCAGTCCATATGAATGATATTGTCTGTCTGGAGGTATTTTGTTTTGTTTAACGACGCCACTAGAGAACATTGATGTATTGGGTGTCAAACATTTGGTAATGTTTTCACATATAATCCTACATAGGAAACCCGCTACATTTTTCCATTAGTTCCACAGACTAGACAGTACATACCATAATCTTTGATATATATATATATATATATGGGCCATTCTCACAGAATGTGTACCTTTTGTACAAAAAATAAGGTTTTTGAAATGTGAATATTTGATGGTCATGTCTTATCTATGAGGTCAAGTGAATGTATTTCAAATTCAAGCAGCGATCTTTACATAGGATTTTATTAACTTTTGTCTTCCGTAACAGATAGGACCGGCCTCGGTGGCGTCGTGGTTAGGCCATCGATCTACAGGCTGGTAGGTACTGGGTTCGGATCCCAGTCGAGGCATGGGATTTTTAATCCAGATACGGACTCCAAACCCTGAGTGAGTGCTCGGCAAGGCTCAATGGGTAGGTGTAAACCACTTGCACCGACCAGTGATCCATAACTGGTTCAACAAAGGCCATGGTTTGTGCTATCCTGCCTGTGGGAAGCGCAAATAAAAGAGTCCTTGCTGCTAATCGGAAAGAGTAGCCCATGTAGTGGCGACAGCGGGTTTCCTCTCAAAATCTGTGTGGTCCTTAACCATATGTCTGACGCCATATAACCGCAAATAAAATGTGTTGAGTGCGTCGTTAAATAAAACATTTCTTTCTTTCTTTCCGTAACAGATGGTGGGTCATCGAACATTTTTAAATAATTGGTGAATAACCAAAGACATTGAACCGACATTCTACAAAGTTACAAAGAATGCCGCGGATACGTAAGAGATAAACCTAAACTTTTATTGAGGTTTTATACCGTCTTTCTTGACATGGTCTGTCGTCTGTGCTGACTGGTGTTGTCTTAGGGAATATTTTCTTTTATACTGTCTCCTTGAATAATTCCAACGACCCAAACTCTAAGAATTCATTTAATTCCCACAGTCCATATTCTTACTAATATGAATTTTCTGAATACTGCGCTTCAGTGGGAAAAGGGTGTCACGGTGTTGACATCATTTACAATTACGATAGGTAAATATCAAAATGTTTTATATATGATGAACATTTATTGATTCTTCTTTCGGAACCAGTGAAAAAGAAGGACCACATTTGAGCAGTATGTTTAGGGAGCACAAAAAAGCTTCCACTTCCTATAAAAATCAGAAGTTGGATATAATTATACGTTAATCTAATTAAAACGGAAAAAAGACATTGAGATACGAACTGAATGTTTTGGTTTATCGTAATACACTATAGGCAGTGTTTTCGGACCGACGTTACGGTGTTGACGTGTCATTTGCAAAATGAGTAACAGGGAAGGCTATTCTTGTAAACTAAACCATACATGTAATTTAAGCCTAGGAATACATCTTCAAGTCTGTATTAATCGACACATTGTTATAAAATACTGAGTGAAATCAATTTTGGGTTATTTTGATTTAGGTTCAGCCTCATGACCTTGGTTTGTAGAGGCAATTTTAGGCTTTTCACCCTATTAAATCAAATATTTGTTCATAATTTCAGGTGCTTTTGTGCTAAAAAAAAATTAAAACATTTCTATGAATTTTTAATTAATATTTAATTATCTAAGTTATATTTATCTCAATTTTCTTACTTTTGTCAATTTTATGGGTGGGTAACGCAATATGACACATTTTGGGAGAATGACTCATATACCAGCCGTGGTGCACTGGGTGGAACAAGAAATAGCCCAATGGGCCACCGACGGGGATCGATCTTAGACCGACCACGCATCAGGGGGACACTTTTCCATTGAGCTACGTCCCACCCGTTATTTACAAGGGATGCACAGTACATAGGTCAACTTACTTATACTCGTTACTTATAAAGAAACATTTGAAAAGGCATTTCAGTATTATATATTATTTTTGTAAAATGAATAATATTCTCTTCAAAAAAGTAAGGGAATTCTAACAAGAATTTACAATTGCCAAAACTGTAAGGTATGTTAGCTGTGGGGAATGGTTATATGATAACCGTGAATTAATTGGGCAAACATTACAACCGGTAGTTCAGTATTACGGTAGGTTTTATGACCACCAAAGATCTTGAAGTACGATTGGGGTCAGAAGTGAAATTTGAAAGTTGACGTTTTTTTATCAGTAAATCGCAAATTGAAACAATAAAAATGACTAAAAACAAAACAGTAACAATTGTATGATCAATAGAATGAAAAAGATTGACAGAAATAATGTTGCACAGTGATTAATCGACCTTCCTGGAAATTGTCAAAATCGAGAATGACACCCCACGCACGTGTACGGGGCAACTGCGTGATGTATGTGCAAACTATGGAATGTGTTTCGGTGTGTTGATAAACAGACCTGAACGTTCTTTACTAGGATGTCTAATAGTTGATATTAACATTAATATTTCAGGTTCCTCTACCTTTTTGAAGCGAGAGAGAGAGAGAGAGAGTGTGTGTGTGTGTGTGTGTGTGTGTGTGTGTATCCCCTCTAAACCGGACATGCACGGAACCAAGTTTTTTTATCCGGTTATCAGAAGTGTCTGATTTTCAGGGGTTTCTATTAATACACAAGCTTTTGTTGTACTCTGTTGTTTGTTTCCGATGGTGTCCTATTCATATTCGGCCGTCTATATGTCTATATGTTCCAATAAAGAAATAGTGTTAAGAGATGCGAAAATTACGGGACCATGTAAAATGTCCGATTATTAGAAAAGTCCGGTTTAGAGAGGGTCCGGTCTTGATGGGTTTCACTATATATTTTTTTTATTATTGTGTATTTTACGTTCCACCCCCACCCCTCCATTTTGTCGTCAACAATGTCTGAAGTGATGAAAACATCAAATAGTTCATGGCGGTGTATTGACATAGAATCAAGTGTCAAGCCTACATCAGTTATATGTAAGCTTGGACCCGTTCTTTTTCTTAAGTTATTCAATTTATTACACAATAGAGATTAACATCTGACTCGTCAAATTACACTCTCCCGACGTTTTATGTCGTTCACTGACGCAAACACAAATGCGTGACTTCTGGTTCTTATGTATACAATTTCAGGTCCACTGTCCCCCTTCTCCTGATGTTCATGCTTGCACGTTTGGTTGTCCCTCCAGTGTATTGTTGATTGTTACCTGCAGTTAAAGTCACGTGTGCGAATTAACTATGGACCAAATATTCTTCTAGGCACACGAACGACAATTTCGATGATATAAATATCTGACACGCTCGTGCAATCCTTTTTGTTTACTTTTGTTGCTGTTGCTGTGAAAGCAAATAGTTACCAACCATGATGTTGCATTGATCGATTGTACAAATCCATAATACTTTGTGTTTGAAAATGTAATTGATTCTCCAGTTTCGAAGGTGGAATCGATTTAATGACGTTACGCACAATGTTCGTACCTTATACGGCAACGCCGTCTGTTTATAACGTTACAATCTGTACATTGTCTATTAAACTATTCACTTTAATATGTCAATAAACACAACTTCAGTTGTACTGTATACTTTATGTATTATAAATACTAGTATAATTATTCTCAATTTATGGGAGAATTATTATTGTTATTCTTATTATTTATTATTCTGCTTCATAATAGTCTTAGAGAGGAAACCCGCTACATTTTGTTATTAGTAGCACGGGATGTTTTATCTGCACCATCTCACAGACAGGATAGCACATACCTTTGGTATACCAGTCATGGTACACTGGCTGGAACAAGAAATAGCCCAAATGGACCCACCGACGGAGATCGACCTCAAACCTGCTCCGCACAAAGGGAGCTTTTGCCACTGGGCTACGTCCAAACTACGTTGTGTCATTCATTATGAACGAGTAGGGGGCATAATTTTAATTTTGTTTACGATCCCCCTCCAAACCTCCCCCAAAGTTCCCTTGGCATTCCACCTCATGTCACTGTCTCAGACACAGATGTGTGCTGAAATAAGCTACGAACGTAACACCAGGGTCGAAACACCATCCCACAGACAGGATAGCACATATCACGGCCTTTGGTATATCATTCGTGGTACACCAGCTGGAACGAGAAATAACTCAATGAGTCCACCACTGCTTGCTGTGTACACCTTGTTACATAATGTATGCAGTAGACTGGTAAATTGAGGATGAATCGGAATCGGAACTATATTAACGTGCCCATATCAACAGAGGTTCAGGCACGCCCACACCGGACTTAGCCTCTGTCTTCGCCAGTGACCAATTCCGGGGCAGGAAGGGGAGGTAAGTTTGAGGTGGGCGGAATTTGGAATAAAAATTAATAAGTTCAAAAATATATCATGAATGAATGAATGAATGTTTAACGATACCCCAGCATAAAAAATACATCTTCCATTGGGTGTCAAACTATGGTAATGCAAACAAATAAAGTGATGATCAACATCAATATAAAAATTCAAGATTTAAATAAAAATAGTGTAAAGAACTGTGCAAAAACACAAACATCACAGATAGATACTGACTTTTACTCGAAATTTCAATTGTATCTCGAAGAAAACAAGAGGATTTGTGCTGTATTGGCCATTCTCAAAGAGAATGTTACACCTCTGCACCACGGTGAGGTTACAGCACGCGCAGGGGAAACATATATGATGTCTGGTAAAACTGAGGTCAAACCAAAATATTTACTGCTCATCCAAAGTTGAAGGTGATTAGAGCAATTTAGACGGAACGCCTAAAATAAAGTGTGTCAGACTATTTATAAAAAAATAAACAAAGTTTTAGAGATGGCGACCAAAAGTTTATAAAGTCTGACAAGTCCATACTCACGGAGGCTTGAATGTTGGAAAGGTAGGCTAGGGGGATGAGAGCCACACCCTCGTGTCAAGTTGGGGAACCAGCCGGTAGATCTCTGGCTTCGCTAGCAGTCTGGTGATCTCAGGGTACTGCTCGCTGAACACTTTCCTAATTGAGGATGAGGATGAGGATGAGGATGCCTGGAAGACATAATCCAAAGGTTTGGGGCGGGACGTAGCCTAGTGGTAAAGCGCTTGCTTGATGCGCGGACGGTTTGGGATCGATCCCCGTCGGTGGGCCCATTGGGCTACTTCTCGTCCCAGCCAGTTAACCACGACGGGTATATCAAAGGTCGTGGTATATGCTATCATGTCTGTGGGATGGTGCATATAAAAGATCCCTTGCTACTAATGGAAAAATGTAGCGAGTTTCCTCTCTAAGACTATATGTCAAAATTACCAAATATTTGAAATCCACTTGCCGATCATTAATAAATCGATGTGCTCTAGTGGTGTCGTTAAACAAGACATTAGGTTGGTCGCTCTGGCTTTTCTAAACTCTAATTCATAAATAAATATACAAGTTTTGTGGTGTTATCGCAAAACTAAAAGTTATTTGTATATACTGTACTTAAACAAATGAGTATGATAATGTATTTGAACTAAAGAGTATGTTTATTCAAAATCTAGTCTGAAATACTCGAGTCGAGTCAGGCTTATGTTACGTGACCTATATTTTTGGTCAGTGACCGAACATATAGATTTATCTGGTCATCAGATCTTGTATAAAGTAATTGCAGGATAAATAAATAACTATAGTCCGTCCCATCATTCTATAAAAATGGGGGAGTTTTTTGTAAACAATTTCGGTGTTTTATAAATTACAAAAGTTTACTCTTTTTAAGTGCATCTTACAAATCAATCGAGTCAGACGTAAATAACTTGTAGTAAATTCCATAGTAGAAAAAAGGCGTTCCCTGTGGGACTGACTACAGTTAATGGCGTCGAATGTGGGCTTTATCCTGGGAAGGTAAGAATTGGAAATTCCGCGAGGCTCTACAATGTGGTTCGGACTTTAAATATATAATAACAGCTAATAATCCAAGATGGAAGCCTCTAAAACTTCAAATTATACTCAACGCCAATTCTTGTAATAAAAAACCCCAAAATAATCATAACAGTGATAATATTAAACCAGATTTCATTAACCATTTCACTTCAACTTATTTCCGTGCTTATATCCAATTAAGGTTCTAGCACGCTGTCCTGGGCACCCCCCAGACCCTCACTCCCAGCTATATGGGCTGCCTGTCCAGTACAGTGGGTTAGTTGTTAGTTGTTATAGGTTAGTGAGAAAGAAGAGGGTGTAGTGGTCTTACACCTACCCATTGAGTCGTTAAAACTCGCTCTGGGTGGCAGCCGGTACCGGGCTGCGAACCCAGTGCCTACTAACATAACGAAATGGGTTATAGTACTTTTAAAAAAAATCCAGTTCGCTTGTTCGTTTTGCACAGATCCATGTTTGAAGACCAATTATTTGGAATAGGATATAAATTCTTTACCTTAGTGATAGCCAAGGAGCTATTTTTAAAAATGACAATTGGTTTTTCACCAGCCGTGGAAAAGGTTTAGCTGTAATGAGGCTTGGTATTCATACATTTTGGGTAATTTTCAAACAAGCTGATTTTGTGAAAAATTGAACAGCTAAACCTTTAATCAAATGAGGGTTTTTGTAAAGTTTGATGAACAAAGTTTCCATAAATATATGTGTGATATCCGCCAACTCCCGCTTGGGTGTGGTTTGTATGGATGTGAACATGGTCAAACATGCAGCCAAAATCATGCAGTTTGGACACATCATGATGAAAGTAACACAAACATTTAATTAAAAATATTTTAAATATCATATAAATACAAATTTCTTGGAATATGCGTCAATAACAAATGCTGTTAAATCATTTATAAACAAATTAGAAAACATAAACGATGACACTTTCACAAGTCTTAAAAATCCTGTTTTCTCGTTTAAGATAAAACATTTATTAAAAGACAAAAACGGTTGTAAACATATGTATGATATGTTAAATTCACAAACTGTCATTCCAAAAGCACAATTGAAATATGCAAATGAAGGATACATGTATGATACAAAGAAATGGGAAAAGTATTATGTTAGTCCTTTTTGATGTGTAAAAGACACACCATTATCATGGTTTCAGTATAGAATAGTACACAGAATCTTAACTACTAATACATTTTTGTATATGATACATTACGTGGATTCTAATGCTTGCAAAGCTTCATGTGAAACGTTACAATATCTTTTCTTTGACTGTAACAAGGTTAACCACATTTGGGAATCAATACGAGAATGGATATTGACTGAAACAGCAATTGACATTATTTTTAGTCAAGATATTGTTATGTTTGGTATGATCAATAACGAAAATAGTAACTTTGTAAATTGGTTGATTATCAACATTAAATATTATATCTACTGTATGAAAGTACAGAAACAAATATTAAATATCAATGGAGTTAAAAACATTTTGCGAAACAAGTTTGAAATAGAAAGATTTATTTTATTCAAGAATTGCAATTACGAAATATTTAATCAACAGTAGACACCATAGCTTAATCTCTTTGACTGAAACGTATTTCCTAACTTAGCAAGGCATCATTGTGAATGTCCTTACATAAACAGAAACTAATTCTTGACGTTTTTCTTTTTTCTTTTCAGAACGCTGGACGGCTTTCAATGTAAAGTTGCCTTTGAATTCTGTTTTGTTTGATAATTATGAATGCATACGTCAATTTTGGAGTGTCCTCGTAGTACGTCTGCTTACAGGTCAATACATGTAGTGCTGTGACCTGATTAATTTACATCTAATTTGCAAGTTATCAAAATATGAAGAAAAAAAAATCACATACGTTTATAACGTTGGATACACTACCTATTTTATGATAAATATATATTAAATAATCAACAAAATATTCAAATTAAATTTATTATAATTAATTAATTCATTCATACATTCATTCATTTCAACTTATTTTCGTGCTTATATCGAATTAAGTTTCACGCACGCTATCCTAGGCACACCTCAGCTATCTGGGCTGTCTGTTCAGGTAGTACTAAACCAAATAACTTCCGGCTGGGTCAAAGTTTTGATAGAGAAGTGAACATCACAAGTCCTGTGATTGGTCATAAATGTGAGTGTATTGGTTGTAAAAAAAATAATTCATCTAGTACCATTAGAAACTGGACAGTCGTAGAAGTCGTATATGATGAGAATCCAGTTGTAAGAGTACTCAGTAGCATTAGAAACTGGACAGGCGAAGAAATCGTATATGACGAGAATCCAGTTGCTAGTGTACTCAATACCATTAGAACCATTAGAAGGCGTGACAGCAGAAAGTTGGTCAACTTTGTGCTGGCAGCTGGTAGTCTGAGACTATTATAACATTACTACCTTTCAGATGCGCAGCTGTTTGAAAATATTCGACGAAGAGTCTTTAAATTTAACACGGAACTCTCTAATTTGGTACACTGCAACATATACAGAAAGAGTCAAGTTTGTAATGACGCGTCTAGAACATATTGATTTAATGCAGAAACACAGCGAGATACGTGGCCATTTCTATCACATGGCGTGTGCAAACTCGCTGAGCAAACACTGCTGTATTATGGCCAAGACTCCGTGTGGATATTGTTATCCTCTCGGGTATACGTACAGGCTTTTGAATGGCCATTTGTCCTGTTGAAAAACTGGATCTGTATTGATTTAGTTCGTTCGTCAGAGAATGTACACAGCTAGATCTATCACAAAAGAGATGTCTGTTTAAATAACATACACTCAAAAAAGGGTCAGTAGGCGTTTTGTTAGAGTTATTTTAGCAAGTTTGATCATAGATGAATTCTCAAAAGTTGTTTGAGTAAATTTCAACCACTGAGGTAAACTTTGCATGCTTTGAGAAACCAAAAACATATATATTATAAAGACAAATACAATTAGTAATAAATGCCAAACTCGGTGGTGTCGTGGTTAACCTATCGGACATAAGGCTGGTAGGTACCGGGTTCCCAGTCCGGTACCGGTTCCCACCCAAAGCTAGTTTTAAGACCACCACACCGACGTGTCTCACAGTTAACGACTAACCCGCTCTCCTGAAGGGTGTATACTACCAAATCAAATCCCATAGATGACAATAGTAACATTTGGGGCTAAAACTCCTACCTGCAGCGTTTCAATCGACATAAACGCCATGGATATAAATACTACCACCCCTCACCCTGTAAATGTGATTTGGAACAGACTATAACACCCAGATTGATATTGATTAAAGCTGACAGGTCAGGTCATAAGTACTAAGCTAAACAGAGAGGTGGTCTCAGGTGTGTTCAATATAAAACTAGGTGTTATAGTCTGTTTCAAATTACACATGTTTTGCAGTAAACTTGTAAATACATCTCATATTTCTATCTATAACAGGTCATTTATTGTCATTTTTTCTACTGGTTGTTTGAATACCATAACAGGTCATGATAATACTGACACATTTTTATGGTTTTTATTCCAGGGATTTTCATAAGTAATATATAACACTGGAAAATCACCTGGGTATAATTTTGATTAGTACTTTAGTACATTTGTTAAGGGCATTTCCACGTTACAGATTCTTGTTTCATTCTGCTATATTCAAATTTGTTTTGCAAATTAACCAAACTTAGTGTCCATTTTTACGCGTTGAAACTCGAGTTTAAAAACTACGGTCTGTCCCTTTAAACCTTCACTATCCAGTAAACACACCGAGACATAGCATCAGTTGTGCCACATGTTGTGTTAGAGTTATCTACTATTGAAATACATGTGCAAACTGATACGTGTCCCGTTTTAGGAAGTGATTTTGGCGCTAACATCACCTTAAGTGCATATCTACCGTAACAAAAACAAACACACACACAAATCCCAACTCCTACACCATCCTTCAAGCAGAACCATTTCCAGCTTATCTAATCATTATGGGTGGACATGGCTACCATAGCCTTGCCTTCCAAGGATGTCCCAGTTATGTTCTATGGGATTCAAATCAGGGGAACTTGCAGGCCAGTGCAGCAACGACTACTTGTGAGCGGTGGGGTCGGGTATTAACGTTTATAGCTAACACACGACCATTCAAGTTTGCATGCAATTCAGTACAATTTCTATGCTGCCAAATAATATAGTGGAATATACAAATATTTTTTGAAAGTACTCCCTCTTAAAAACTACATTGCAAACAAATCAGCATAGTGTGACCATGAACATTTTCAGTTATGTATATCAACGGCAGTGGCATGTGCTATCCTGTCTGTGGGATGGTACGTATACAATTCCCTTGCTGCTAATGAAAACATGTAGCAGGTTTCCTCTCTAAGACTATATGTCAAAATTACTAAATGTTTTACATCCAGTGGCCGATGATTAATAAATCAGTGCTCTAGTGGAGTCGTTAAACAAACGTCAACTTTTAAAATAGTTTCAGTTATTCACCCTATTACCAGAACACCATTTTAGTACTAAAATGACAATTAACTTCAAGCCAATGGGTTATTTAAATACTAAAGTGGTCAACCTATTTGTAATCATCAAAAAACATTTATATAACATCAGTATACTAAACTGACGATCAAAAGAAAGTATACCAATTACTTTTTCAAAGTATTAAAAACAACACAAAACACAAGTTGATGCAAATGTTATATTTTGAAAGTATAATAATTTGGCGATAAATAAACATGAGTATACTCAATAAAACCCATAAAATGATAATATCACAGTGAACAATGTTGAAATGTGCGATTTGAAAGGACCACTCATAACGAAGGTGAATAAATTTGACCACAAATAAACAATGCGTGTATACCATCAAGTATGCAAGCATGGACCCGACGTCCAGAGTTTGTTAAAATGACGACATCAGGTATTGCCCTCCACAGTGCCTGTACCAACTGATCCCTGTTCATTGGAGGGTTAGGACGACGTGGAATTCGCTGGCCAAGATGATCCCATAAATGTTCTATCGGTGACAGGTCAGGCAAAACATTGACGTTGTTTGAGGCGAGGAACTGTTGCACCACACGAGCTGTGTGAGGTCTGGCATTGTCCTGTTCAAACAAGAGTCTAGGATGGTGTTGCAAGAACGGCAACAGGACGGGACGTAAAATCTGGTTGATGTAACGGTGTGAGTTAAGATTTCCGTCAATGACAATAAGGTCTGTCCGCTATTGGCCACAGATACCGCCCCAAACCATCACAGATCCACCACCAAACGGTTCAGTCTCCTGAACACAGCACGGAGCTGTTCTCTCTCCAGCACGTCGGTATATCCGAGTCCTGCCATCAGCTCTGAATAACTGGAACCTGCTCTCATCAGAAAAGAGTACACATTGCCATTTCCGATGTTGCCAACGTTAAAACTGACGTGCCCAACGTAAACGTCGAAGTCGATGTTGCCTCGTCAATGTCATCCCTGTGAATGGTCGATAGGCCCTAATACCATGCTGTCGTAGTCGACGACGTACAGTGTGACGACTGATGACATGTCCAAAGCCAGTCGCTGCAGATAACGTCAGTGAGGAATCTGTTACGTAAGTGTAAGATGTGGAGACGGCGGTCCTCGTTGGCTGTTGTGACGCGGGGTCTTCCACTTCGTGGTCTGGCTGCAGTCCTGCCAGTCACCCTGTAACGCTGTATTAACCTGGTGATCGTCAGTTTTGTGCAATTCAGGATTCTTGCCACATGGGCATAACGCGCACCCAACTGCACCATACCAATAGCTCTCTCTCTCTCTCTCTCTTTCTTCAGCAGTTAGCCTTGTCATGTTCCCTGGTGTTTTACTGTTGACTGAGGCATGTTCTAAGCAATGGCACCCTTTTTTATACCCTTATGTGCACGAGTATCATGTTTCTCGTCCAGTATAAATTTGATGAATAAACTCATTTTGCACGTGCGGCATCGCCAAAACGCAGCAATGTGCGACTATTCATCATTGATTGCATTATAACGAACAATACTGGAACCTATCTAACCTTCCATGAACTTGTATTGTGTTTATTTATAATGTATGTATGTATGTATGTATGTGTATGTGTATGTGTACGTGTACGTGTACGTGTATGTGTATGTGTATGTGTATGTG
Source organism: Gigantopelta aegis (assembly GCF_016097555.1). Classification (NCBI taxonomy): domain Eukaryota; kingdom Metazoa; phylum Mollusca; class Gastropoda; order Neomphalida; family Peltospiridae; genus Gigantopelta; species Gigantopelta aegis. Next base: position 49,498,462 of record NC_054712.1, on the reverse strand, counting down.
TTATGTGCTATGTGTGTGTGTGTGTGTGTATTCTAGTATGTATATGTTATGTGTGTATACATGTATATAATTATACTCTTCAAAGAAGTAGGGGAACTCTAATAAGAATTTACAATTGCCAAAATTGTAAGGTGTATTAGCTGTGGGGAATGGTTATATGATAATAGTGAATTAATTGGGCAAACATTACAACCGGTAGTTCAGTATTACAGAAGGTTTTATGACCTCTAATGATCTCGAAGGATGATTGGGGTCAGAAGTGAAATTTGAAAGTTGACGTTTCTTATCAGTAAATCGCAAATTCAAACAATAAAAATGACTAAAAACAAAATAATAACAACTGTATGATCAACAGAATGAAAAGGATTAACAGAAATAATTGTCCACAGTGATTAATGGACCTTCCTGGAAATTGTCAAAATCGAGAATGACACCCCACGCACGTGTACGGGGCAACTGCGTGATGCATGTGCAAACTATGGAATGCGTTTCTGTGTGTTGATAAACAGACCTGAACGTTGTTTACTAGGATGTCTGTGGTCAAAACGTATATTCGGTCTAATAGTTGATATTAACATTAATATTTCAGGTTCCCCTACTTTTTTTTGAAGAGTATAATAATAATAAAGAATGATTTCCCAAACCGCAAAATATTAATATACAATAAATATTACAACTACATACCAAATTTCAGCTAAATAGTCCCAGAACCATTCTTAATAATATACCTAATAATAATAATAATAAGAAGAAGAAGAAGAAGAAGAAGAAGTAGTAGTAGTAGTAGTAGTAGTAGTAGTAGTAGTAGTAGTAGTAGTAGTAGTAGTAGTAGAGTAGTAGAGTAGTAGTAGTAGTAGTAGTAGTAGTAGAGTAGTAGTAGTAGTAGTAGTAGTAGTAGTAGTAGTAGTAGTAGTAGTAGTAGTAGTAGTAGTAGTAGTAGTAGTAGTAGTAGTAGTAGTAGTAGAGTAGTAGTAGTAGTAGTAGTAGTAGTAGTAGTAGTAGTAGTAGTAGTAGTAGTAGTAGTAGTAGTAGTAGTAGAGTAGTAGTAGTAGTAGTAGTAGTAGTAGTAGTAGTAGTAGTAGTAGTAGTAGTAGTAGTAGTAGTAGTAGTAGTAGTAGTAGTAGTAGTAGTAGTAGTAGTAGTAGTAGTAGATAGTAGTAGTAGTAGTAGTAGTAGTAGTAGTAGTAGTAGTAGTAGTAGTAGTAGTAG